>NC_056525.1:98212468-98237914 GCF_019175285.1 Sceloporus undulatus
AACAATACTGGACCAGTGACCAGAGGGATGGCAGTGGGCCCAGAGATGCTGAGGGAAATATAGATGGCAGAGTCTGAAACCTTCATGCTTGGCACTTACTCAACAGACCCCTCTTAAAAAAAACACACACACACAAGTTATTGACATTTACCCCATCATTTCTATCCTGGGTCTGATCCTTTCTATAAAGTAATATAGGTACAGTACGTACCGCTATAAAGTGGCATACCAGCATCGATTCTAGGGTTAGGGATTCTAGGTCCCTAACCCTAGAACATATGGGGAACATAACAATGGTGGCGCCCTGTTTACACAGGTGCCGCCATTGTTATGTAAGTGCCGTGTGGTGTCCACATGTTGCCACATGGTGCTTACATAACGGGTGTGCTAGTGGTACACTTGTTACACCACCCCCACGGCTTAAAAAGAACCCACTTTTCTCAGGTTCTTTTTCCTGATGAAGGAAGCTGTGCAGTTTGGTGGCTGCGGCTTCCCTCCGGAGGAAAAGAGGCCTCCGCCAGTCTGGACTTACCAAGAGGTATATACCAGGCCATAGTTTTAATCTTGAAGGAATTTATGCATGCGTTTAAATTTAAACCCACATTAAAACAATTTATTGAATAATTAGCTTAATGAATAGACAGGCCCACTGAAATCACTCTTTGCTTCCAGTTATCCTCCACAGCTTGTGTCCTTCAAAGCCAAATGATGTCAAGGCAAATTTGGGGGCAGAACAACATTGGTTAATTCTCATTTTTTCCAGTTAGTAATTCAGAGGCCTAACCACATGGTAAACCATAATACAGTGCAAGTGGAATGAGTTCAGCTTCATATTCAGAAGCTGTGCAGGGTAATCATAAACAATTTTTTAAAAAATAAGGTAAGACGACTTGGACAAATAAAAGTCAAGATCAAAGAGAGAAGCTGAGTGTCCTGACTTTATTAATTATTTGTGGGGAGCTGACTACCAGATGGGTGACACTTTCTGAGAGTTTGGTGCACTTGTAAGCCAATCAGCAGTTGTTCCAATTTAGTGGTGTGCGCCCAACAATGTCTGGTAGTCATTGCATAGCTGGAGACAAAACTGTTGTACTACATATTTCCCTTTCCAATGTTCAAAAAGTACTGATGCTCGTATAATATAAATCACCAGAAGGAGAGCAGGATAGCTTACCAAGATAATTCCAGTCAAATTCACATCATTTATCACAATTTAAGAGGTAATGCCATATGGTTACCTCCATGCATAATCTGCTGAGCCTACACCTTGTATTGCATGTCTTCTAGCTACATCTATGTTGTTCTCAAATTGTGAATGATGTCTGAAAAGGGATTCCTACTTTCATATGTCTGTTTCTGTATAGGCTTCCTTTGTCAGATTTGCTGAACATAGAAAGGGCATATAGTACTCTGAATAGGGCCCCTGTGAATATTGAATATTGAATTATTTCACACATACCATTTTTAGACCACATACAGTGAGCCCGCATTTGATGCGGGTGTGCCTTACTTGGCTTCCAGCATATACTGGAAGCCATGCTGGAAAATAACCCTGGTGTGCCCTGGAAGACGTAATGGGGGCACTCCTGCACCACGGGCCCTGTGCCTTATGGACTTACTACATTGCACCATATGCTAAGTGTCATGTTCCTCCTTGAGGGTTCAGCTACTGAGAATGAAGTAGACTCACCAAGCAGCCCCCCTCCCATGGAAGTTTGGACTCTGCAGATAAAGCTGACTTACCACATCCCAGCCCTCCTCCCTCTCTGACCGACAGCCACTTGAGTGATCCACAGGAGGAGGAGGGAGAAGAAGCAGCACCCCAAGAAATTGAAGAAGGCTTCAGCATCTAGAACAGACCCAGACCCTCCCCCACAGGTGAAATGAGAGGCTCCGTGGATGCACTAGAGAAATGCCCTCCTGAAATATTGACTGGGGCTGAATCAGCATGCTTTATACAGCATGGGCTTTTCCTCTCCCAGTTTTTGGAAACAACTTCATTGCTTCCTGAAGCTTGTGTTTACAACAAGACCTGACTCAATTTACAACCCTGGACTGTTCCTTGACCTTGCTTTCTATGAAATGTGCGGAGGATTACAACCTCCTACCTTTGGACTGATTGACATTGGATTCAGCTCACTCCTTTTGGCTTCTGGATGCCTGGCACCCTGCCTGCTAGTGCAGCATGAGCACAGGGCACTAAGTCAAAATAGATGCAACAATTAATATTGTGGTTCAACTCAAATGTGTAGTTTTATTTCCTTCTGGACCAGCAAATACAGAAGGGGAGGAAGAAGGAGGAGAGAAGGGGGAGGCTAAGATACAGCTTGGTGATTTTAAGCTACAATCAAATCTGTCAGTACATTCATTTTTGCTTAATTTATTGTAGCAGGAAGACTGTCAAAAGAACTATCCCAAAATGGCCACCTAGAAATAAAATAATTCTGAAGCGCACTGTAGGTGGTCTTAATTGCTAATACAGTTATCCAGGCTTAGCTTTGCTCTCTATGTGACCTCATACCAAAATTGCAGTATTATGAAATCTCCTTCCATGCCCCATTACCCCATGCTTATAGTTGTATCTCTGAACATAATGCAAATAATCCTGTGCTTTATTTAGTTTTTAACTACTCAAAATTCTGTTTTACCTTTCATCTTCTAGTTAATATTCTTGTTCACCTAAATAATGAAGTGATCAGTAATTTGCAGAATAAATTAAGTGATTTTGTCTTCTAACTGGGAGTGAAAACTAGAGTAGACATTCTTCCTTTCAATCTTTTCTGTTTTGACAAATTACATAGTACCATTTCAAGATTATTCTTACTGTTTTGTAGCAGCCAATTCAAATGTCTGCACACAATATTGCTTCTTGTTTGCTGAGTCATTCCATTTTCAGTATACATTGTCCAATACTGTATAATAATAATAATAATAATAATAATAATAATAATAATAATAATTTTTGTATTTCCCACCTCTCCCTGCAGATCAAGGCGGGATTACAACAGAGAATAAAATCAACAATAAAATAGAAGATAAAGTATTATCTAAAAATACAATCAATAGAACGAACAACAAAACTACTACCAATCATTAAAAGACCAAATCGTCACCTGTTTTCCTTGCTATCAAAGTCAAAAGTGGGAGTGTTCTTTGAGATCAGTTATAGAAGGTTAGATGGATAGGCCCGCCAGAAGTAGTTGCAACTCCCACTTACTTTACTTTACTATGAATTAAACATAATTGGCCCAGCAGATGGATAATGCCAACCCAGGATAAACATTGTTTGTGAATTGGATATGTATGGGAGTGTTCATCAAATGATGCAGTCACAATGGTCTGTCTTCTCTTGCTATTCAAAACCAGTCTGAAAACTGTTACAGCAGCCTTTTCTGTAATGTGATGAAACTGGAATGGGTAAGAATATTGGCCATATTCTGTATCAGTTACTCAGTTATGAATGCTAAGCAAATTTTCTTGTCCTGACCCCTCTCCTTCTAAAATCTAATGTCAATTACATTTACCCATGGTCTTTTCACCAACAGAATGGATCTCCTTACCCCCATGAGCTGATCCCTAGTAAAGTAAGTGAGAGTTACAACTATGTCACAATTGTGATATCACAGTTGTGACTAAGAATGAATCAAGAGTATGGAAAAGTTGCAGCCTTTACAGACCGGCCTAAAAATGCATGCCCAACTCTGCTTCCCAGGGCGCCCTGATGCCATGCGCCACTCCAGACAGCATGCGGCATCATGACACACCACTGAATCCAGATGATGCAGTGCCAAAGGGGTTCCAGTGCCGCCACAGCTATGGTGCCCTTTGGAGTGTGCAAAAAGGAGCCGCTTTTTATGGCTCCTTTTTGTGCCCTCAGAAGGCCAGACCGGGCTGCGGCATGACATTTTGAGGTGGTCTGTAGAGCCCCTTACCTACATTTACTCATCCAAAACTGTTTCATATTTAGGATCACAGTTTAGTCACAATTGCAACACTATTGTTATAATTGTAAACCCCCCCCCCAAAAAATGAAACACACTGGGCAGGTCCATTCTGTTGGTGACTGAGCATGGGCAAATGATGTTTCTGTCAGGGATTTTTGGAGGGGGAGTTTAGGGCAGGTGAAGTTACGTAATTACATAACCTTAATTAAGTAGCTGATACAGAATACTGGCCTTCGTCTGCTCATATGTGACTAGATTTCACTAAAATACAAAAATTGCTTCATACTTGATAAGGAAAGAAATTGGGGTTTGGGCATTTTGTTTTCTTATTACAAAATATAATCTGAACATGAAATAATCCAAAATAGGAATCATCTGTCCGGGCCCATGACTGAGTGTTCAAATATTCAAAGTCTGGGTTCAAATATCTGTGTTTATTTGTGCTGATTTAGATCAGCCACCTCTTCCCCCCCCCCCCTCAGATAGGCCATTCATCTTCTTACATCTGCATGACAGGTAGATACAGCATGGTTCACTCTTGTACCTGCTGAATTTAGATAAGGCAGAATTTTTTTATCAATATTCACAAATCACACATTTAGGATGGGAAGAACCTGGACTTGAAAGACATTCAACACTGGAGAAATTGAAATTGGACAAATACAGTTAATGCATGCAATTCTAAACATATGTAATAGGGACATGAAGAACAGCATGTTTGGCCTCAGAGTAAACCCATTTCTTCCCTCACATACATAAACAATGTGAATGGAAGATTGGGCTGTTAGAAATTTCTGTAAGTATTGCATATTTATAAATTGTGTTTGGATTGCAATTTGCTTGATCTTCTGTATGAACCCATTGTGTCTTGTCTCTTTTCTATAATATTTCCAAATCTTGGCACTTGGAAATCTTCGTTTTCTCTTTCACTCCCCTCAGTTCACATTTTAGTGCACAAGTACAAGTATAAATACATTCCTTCACCCTGAGCCAAAAAAAAAATCCCAGCATTATCATGGAGCAGATAGGAATGGATGTCCAGACTTTAATGTCCAGAGAAAAATACCAACTTTCTTCTCCTCCTACACTGCTCTCCTTGCTATTCTCTGAAACGTCAGTTGAGACTGTGAGGCCAGGCAACACTCAGCAGGACAGAGAATTCCCTTCCCACCTTTATAAGAAGAAAAGTTTCACGACACCATCAAGTTAGGATGATCGCCTTCTAGTTGTGGTAGGGCCACAAAAACTGTTACAAAAACAAAAACTGCCCATATGACACATGCTGCTAACCCCTGCCCTATGACGACTTCAGAAACTTATTCATCATTTTTAAAAATAATAATAATAGTGTCTTAATGTTTGTACAAATTAAAATGAAGCTCTTATTAGGATGGTGGATAATGAAAGAAAATAACTTTATAAAAACATCACCAAAAGTGTGCAAAAACATTGTGAGTAGTGAGGTGTTTGTCCTTCTTCATCATGAAACAGCAGTGGCTTCACATTTGAAACCCATGCTGTAGGATGAAAAGCAGTATGCCTCATTAAAATTAGTGTTATTGCTCCATTCGCTTAATGGAAAGGTGAGGGGAAAATGTGCCGTTAAACTCCAGATGTTGTTGGACTCCAACTCCCATTAGTTTCACATAGTACAAGCCTGGTGGCATATTCACCACCTCTTAAGTAATGCATAAATAAGGAAGCAACATTTTAAACAGGAATTAAATATGAAGTTTTGGTTGAACAAATAACAGCATGGTCAGTAAAACACAATTTCATTGTTTAGATAAAACCATGTACTATAAATTTTAGGATGGATTAATCAGACTTAGATATTTCTTTAACCATTGGAAAAAAAAATTCTCCAGCCCTTTCAAATGTTTTAATACCAAATTACATGCCCTGGTGAAGTTCACTGAATCTCATCACTTCTGTCTGAGTACATTAGTGAAACCCTGTTTACTCCAGAACAGACTAGTGATTATTAATCCCTCTTCTCATTGCCCTGTAAGACCCTCTGTTCACCACAGACAGATCCCATACTCTTATGCGAGAATGAAGAGGAGCTATAGAAATGCCTCGGCAGCACTTCACAATGATAAAGAAGGGAAGGGAAAGAGAATGACTGAGTGAATGGAGATATTGTCCAGGGCTAAGGTATTTGCATGAATCCTGATCTGGCAAGTTCTACCACTCCCAGAATCCTTACATTTGACAGATGCAATATTGAACAACCTTTAACCTTACATTCACTATTCCTGTTAGGGTGATGACAAGGGGATACATTCAATTTAACAGGCCTGTGATAAGTAGATAGGGAGTGAGACAAAAAGCATGTCTGAAGGAAGGAGCGATACAGCCATAATTCTAGTCTCAGTTTATTAAGGTGAAATAAAATGCCATGGATTTGTAGTTTAATATAAAGCTTTCTTAACATTTTTGTTTCAAGATAATATTTTTAAAATCTTCCTAACATTACTGGATCTTTGATATCCTGACTGTGCGTGGTCAAAAAATAAATAGAGTCTCAGTGTTTCTGAGAAAGGAATTTGTTTCTTCTATCTGTTCTTTGCTTCCAAGACTAATACGCTGATTTATCCATGACTGAGCTTCCTAAATATTCTGAAACAATTCTCAGTTTAAAAAAGAAGAAAGTTTTTTTGGGTGGTGGGATCCTAAAATATTTTTGAGGAGACTTAAAAAATATTTTAAAACACATTTCAATACAAATTTTATGCAAGTTTTACATAAAAAAAAAAAAAATAAATTGGTGAAGAAAATCCAAATATAGGTTGAGTCTCCCTTATCTGGAATTCTAAAATCTCAAATATTCTTAAACCAAAACTTTTTTCATGGGTGGTTCAGATAATGAGACTTTTGCTTTCTGATGGTTTGGTGTGCACAAACTTTTCATGCACAAAATTATTTTAAAATGTTGTATTAAATTCCCTTCAGGCTATATGAAACATAAATGAATTTTGTCTTTAAACCTGGGTCCCATCTGAAGATATTGCATTATGTACATATATACAAACACAGGTGTTCAATAATAATAATAATAATAATAATAATAATACCCTCTGAAAGTCAAAGCACTTCTTGTCTCAAGCGTTTTGGAAAAGGGAGCCTCAGCCTGCAAAATGTTAGATTAATATAGAGACAGGAGGAAGTGTTTACGTGTGACAGGGTGAGAGTAGACTGATACCTAAATCTGACCTGTGTTTATGATTGTGCTAACACAAACATAAAGTGGTTGTCACTTTCTTGCTCCTATCTTTCTTTGTATAGGAGAAAAAATACTACTGAACTTAGTGAAGCTTACCATACTTTTAAAAAAAAGTTTGAGACAGAAGGCTACATCTATTTCTGTATTTGACTAATAGCAAATCTGAAAGAGCAATTTTTATCAGTGAACTGGCATAGAGAAAAGGATGGGCTCCCCTCTCCTTTTCACATTGGACCAACATCCAGATTGTCCCCTTACTGTGGCCAAGAAGCAGGAGAAGAGGGCTTTGTCTGATTAAAATAAAGGGATTATTGAACTAAAAATACTTTGCAAATGTTTCATAATTTTACAGTAATGCTCAAATACTGGAAATATTAATAGAGTAGAACTGAAACAAGGAAGAGTTCGTGTTAATTGGGACAATAACATTGAGGAGAACAACAACCACAACTAGGATAGTAAAACATGGAAACAATAGCCAGTTAACTGATCACTCATCTGCCAGTATTTGACCAGTTTTTCATACTCTGCTGATCTTGTTAAATTGAACAAGATGGGTATATGGTGTGATAGATTTGGACGCTAATAGGACATATGTTTCTGCTCACTTGGTTGAGGACTTTGTGATACCTGGAAGAAGAAAAAAGCCCTCTGTAACATTCAATCATTAAAATTAGTTTATCACACTCTGCTTAATGAGGTAGCCCAAAGAAGTATTATATAAATATACATGTACCCAACAGAGATTTATAAGTAGGTCAGAATGCTGCTTCCAAATTTACTACTAATTAATTAGGTGAAAACGGGGAGGAGGAATCCCTTCACTGACAAAATCTATCATATTGAAAATGCCATGTTTCACTGACAGTATTTGCTGCACTTCATTATTAAGGAGCAGTTGAAAGCCATTAATTTATACAGTACAGCACTAGTTCACAGTATGAGCCCTCTTTTAATTCATAAGTGCTGCCTCTATACTGTCCCGACAGGGTCAAACATTTCATTAGTTTAGTGACCACCATATCTCAACATCATTAGACTATCAGCGATTTAATAGACCTGCTCATTTGTTAAATAATTACAGAAAGTCTAATTTGATTGCTTCAGAAGTATAAGAGCAAAAAAGAGCCTTGGTCATATGGTCCCTGACCACCCACCAAAGCAAGTGAAAAAAAAAGATGAATTGGTACAGACCTAAGCTGTATTGAACTCCAGCCTTCTGTTCCCACAATGGCTAACCAGATACCTTCAGGGTGTTCACAAGCAGGACATGAAGACAACATTACACTCATTTGGATTCCTCAGCAACAGCATGGACATGTATACTGCCTCTGATACATCCCAAGTATTCCTCAATCTCCTCCATAGCTTCACTTTCCATTCAAACACCCAAAATTATATTGAGTTGTTTTGCCTGTTTCTTGGCACAATCCACCCAGCCTTGTAGGAACAGATGTGGGACTACCAGCATGTTTTTCATATTTAAATGTCACAACAAAAGCAGGAGAAGTAGGAACAGAACCTTTCTTATCCTCCAGATGTCTGGAGAAAACTAACACACAGGGGAAGGTGGAAGAGTGATTTTGGGATCTGCCGGTACTGGCTGGGGGGGGGGGGGCATGCTAAGAACTGCAGTGAGCCATACTAGGCATTAGAGGGCACCCTGATATAATGCTTGAAAGGACTGGACCTGATGTTCTGATAGAAAATGTTGTATGGGGCAGTTAAAGATTGAAAAGGAGTCCTACTTTTCAAAGTTGTTGAACATATACACTTATGAAAGAAAGTGACATTGTAGGATGAACACTTGATTTGCTTAGTATGGGATGTAAAGGAGTTTGCTTCGGGGGTTGAGGAAAAAACTTCTGAGGTGCCAATGCCCTTGGCAGAATGAAAAATACAACACAGCACCTTAATGTGCTACATAATCCAAGGTCACAGCAAAACAGTGTGCATTTTAAGTGGAGTGTGGAGTGCAAGGGAGAAGTAAAAAACAACAACCCTCTATCTATAAAAGAAATGCTCCTCTTCTATTATCCAGGAAACATCAACCAATACACAGAATGCTGCAAAAAATAAATACTAAATATTTTAAATTGCTTGTAGCTACAATTATAATTGAATCTGAGCACAGTATCCCATGAATTCTGCCCTTGTGATTTGGATTTGGCTCGATCCATAATGGGCAGCAGAGGCTCCGCAGTTACTAGTAAGTTAATGTCAGCAGTTCTGGGGTTTTGATTGTCCAATGAAAATGCAATGCAGGCTAATTAAGCAATAATGTACTGTGCTGAGCACATTTTAACAGGATACAGTCATGACTGAATATGAGCAGAGTCAAGGGATTTAATGCAAAAGTGAAGAGCATTTTTTCACTTAATTTGCATTAAAAAGTTTGCTAAAATGCCAAATAAATGAGGTGAAAAAACCAAACAAGAATGTAATTTTAAATAAATTGCTTTTTGAAAGTTTAAATAAACAGTCTAACAGTTTGAGTCCAAAGTATTATAGTTTGTAATTTTTTCAACAGCACATTAGCCTCTGCACAATATACACAAGAAATAAAACAGAGCCAGATGTGGGTGCCTTTCAGACCCACCTCGTGTTTCTAAGTACTTTGCCACCTAAATCTAGGGTTGCTAATAATGTACATGTGCCCTACATGTCTTTTATAAGATAAATGTGTTGCCCTCTTTCCTTTTCTTTACCTGCAAACAGTTTCAAAGCATTTACTTTTGTGGCACACTGTTGAATCGAAAGCTATTGTAGCTTATAGCTACCCAGAAGTTGCAGAAATTGATTTTTGGTAGCTTGACATTTCTATTTCTCTTGTACAGTACAGTAAAGAAAGCCAGTGAAGGAAAATGACATTTTATCAGTTTGTTTTAACTTAGGCCTCCACCCAAAAGTGGTGGTGAGTGGAAGAGAAATTGCAACTGTTAGTGCAATGTGCCCTTTTCTGGTTCCACACAATAGCACTCCCGCCCCTCCCAAAGTCTTTCAGCTACACAGAGCAGAGTCAAATACAGAGTTTAGGAAAGATAAATACTTGGATTAGAGCTCCCAGACTCCCATAGCCAGCATGAGCTCCCCAAATGAACAAGGGACCATGCATTTTGGCTGTATGCATAGAGGGATAGGAGGACCTCACATTCTTCCTTCAATGCTTCTGTCAACTGAATGAATGTGCTTGGCTCTCCCCATAAAACATGAGTGTTTGTGTCCACGCCACAAAAATGCAGCTTCCAGGTTGAAAGGAGAGAACTTGAGTTGCATTATCTGCATAAATTGTTATTGTTATATATTTAAATTGGGACACAAAGCAGCTTACAAATTAAAACAGGACAATTAAAAACATACAAAAATGCACAATAAAATATAATTAAACTAGTACAATATTAAAACACTCACTGGAGGAATAAAATGCAATCGCAAGATAAAACACTTAAAAACAGTATACATTTAAAAAGTTAAAAATGCTAAAACCCATTAAAACAATAACAATAAAACTATATACATACTCTTAAAACTTCAAGAACCACATGGCATTAAGAGCCACTACTATTTATTATTAACTTGTCACCTGGTGTCACAGCAAGGACGGGTCCATCCTAGTCTCTCTGGGGAGGGACTTCCAAAGTCTAGGAGCAGCCACTGAGAAGGCACTCTTCTTTATTCTCATCAAAAGAGCTTGTGAAGGTGATGAGACAGAGAGGAGGGCCTTTCCAGATGATCTTAAACCCTAATAGGTTCATATAAGAGATAACAGTCCTTCAGATAACCAGTACCCAAGTCGTGTAGGGCTTGGCTCAATTGGCTCTATCTGTGCAAGGAGATGATTCTAATCCTATGCTGTTTTTGCTGTGTTCATCTTAGTCTACAGAGGTGGAAGTCTGTATGAACAGGAATAGCACTATGAACACATACTTGCTTATTTTAGCCAAAAATAACCAAACCAAGCCAAGTTACTGCTTTATCTAAGAAAAAATACCTCACTAGCGACAGAAGAATCTTAGGAGGATTTTTTTTCCTGCTCTGCTAAGACATTATGGCTGCAGTCTTCCTGTTGATGTATGCCAACATAATGCTCCAGTATGACAATGTAAGGAACATTTTGATGCAGTGTGCCCCAGTGACAGGAGACAGAAGAAAAGGCTTATTCCATCACCAGAGAAATTTGTGTTGCCATGGCACAGTGGTTTATTATTATTATTATTATTGCTACAGACTTGATATTTATCCCTTCCTGCCTGCTGGCACAGTACCATCTATAAAACCACCTACCTCTCACTCCAGCCAACAGGATCTCAGCTACAGAGTTTTACCCTTAATCCATCTTCATGCAAAGCATGTTACTGCCACTAAGGTGTGCAAAATGTTATTGAGCCTTACTTGTTAGTTGCGCTCTATTCTTGAACTTCAGTGAACAAGCTAGTGAAGACTCACTATTGTTTCCCACTTATTAGTTGAAGTCTGTTCCTTGAACTCCACTGGACAAGCTAGTTGTGACTTCACTTTCACTGATTTCAGTGGGATCTTATTTCCATTACATTTGTCAAAATCTGACCTAATGACTTGTTACTAAAAATAAAATGTGGTTTACTTTACCCAAGGTAAAGGTAAATATAAAGTTAGTCCCTTGACATTAATGTCCAGTCATAACTGACTGTAGAGGGTGGTGCTCATCTCCATTACTAAGCCAAAGAGCCAGCATTGTCTGAGGACTGCTTTGGTGGTCATGTGGGCAGCATGACTGCACCAAACACTGTTACATTCTCACTGAAGTGGTCCCTATTTATTTACTTGCATTTGCATGCTTTCAAACTGCTGGGTTGGCAGAAGCTGGAACTAGTGACAGGAACTCATCCCATCATGCAGAGCTTGGGCCTCAAATTGCCAACCTTCCGATCTTCCAATCGTCAGAACTGTGTCCTCCATTTTTCATGAATGACCTACATTTTGTCCTACATTTCCCGGTTTCATGGTATAGAATTATGGCAACCATACCTGTAGGGCACAAGGGCTTCGAACACCCCTGTCAGTCTGATGCCCTGGGAACTGAACACCATACATGTTGTATTCTGGGAGAAGTAAATGATTGTATGGCAGATCTACTAGCCTTTTTACCAGACAGAGCATCAGTTCCATGTGTCTGGATGCATCTTCACCATTTTGATGAGGTTGGCACTGCAACCCCCCCCCCCAAACACACACATAATTATTACTCCTGGGCCACTCTTATAAAAATTCACCATGCATGGATCACAGACTTTCCTCCTTCCACGCACACCAGACTAGTGCCTCAGATGGTATGGATGATACAATTTCATCACCAATTTCCTGAGTAATGCTCAACTGCCAGACCAGTCAGAATCTGTACAGAAAACTGGAAAAGATCACCATATTGTCCTTTGTTTTGGGCAGAAAAATGTCTTGGGCTGACCATGTGGAAACAATTGAGTACATGAACAAGGAAGATTTATTCAAATGCTAGCACTGTTTTAATACACATGGAAAGGTATCCTTATTTATCAAAGGCTGCTTTTTTGTCAATTTATAGTAATACTCATGATATAGACATTCCCAAAGACAATAACTTCTCCATTCACATCCGTGGTAGTAACTTTCCTGTTCACATCTATGGAAATGCCAGTTTTCTATGCCGCTTTATGTCCATCTTTTTTGTAATATCCACAACATAACGGAAGATTTGGGGTACTTAGTTTCAAGGTCACTGGCAACTGTGAAGATTAGTCTGTTTCTGTTAAATGAAAATATAAGTCAAACATTAGCTTAATTTTTTCTATATGTTTGGATTGTGGACTGTTTATCCTTTTAGTTTTCTAGCTGTTGCTGTTGTTATTATTGTTGTTGAGGTGTTTTTGTTTGTTATTCTATGTGTGAAACTCTTTGAGCAGCTTAAGGTTTAGTGATTGTAATAAACAATGTGATCATTAGAATTTTATAGAGAATTTCTACAAGCTTTCAAAAATTGTCTTTAATGCTTTTGTTTCTTTATGTATTGTTTATTGTGACAGTTGTTAATTCAATAAATAGATAAACCAAAGGGCGGGGGAAGCCAACATGTAGTATTCCATAGATAAAAAATAAAACAAGGCCCGTCTGTAGTTTGTTCATTCAAATTAACTATGTGATCCATCATTCTGTCCCATCTTTAGTAGAGTAATGTCTTGTGTGATGACTTATTGCTTGTTTGAAAAGAGAAGTGAATGGTACAGAAAAAAGTAATTTACTTTTCTGTTCTGCATTGAATTTATTGTTTACTAATTGGCATGTCATACACCATGAATTATGAACCGAAAAACCTCCCAGATATGTCTGTAGTCAGAACCAAACAAAACCATTTAAACATTGGTTCATGTTCAAGTAATTTTAATTGGGCTAAGCTTCTGTATTTGACTATGACAGGCAATTATTTGTAAAATAATCAATGGTAATCTTTATTGAAATTGTTTTTTTAATGCCACATTATTCTTGCCTTCTCCAAAAAGCAAGGTGGCATGTGTTCATTCACAGAACTGTCAACATGCACCATCCTTTATTACATTTTCTTTTTTTTAGTTTTGTTTCAGCACTGTGGTTTGAAATATTACCATCTTAGCTGAACATATTCATGTCTGCACCTTTAGAGGCTATTTTAAAATTGCATCAAAGGTGCTGGTTTGCATGCATTTCCTTTCCTCTTTCATTCCCCCTTCCTGCCTTCATTCACTGGCACAGAAAGACATAATAGTTGCTGGAAATAATAGCAAATATGCTGTGGATATTTATTTATTTACCCTTTCTGCCAGGGTTTCATCATCCATCCATCATAAAGGACCATAAATTCATCACAAAGGGCCAATTTCAGTTCAATTTCACTTTACAGCTTCTCTATTACTAGATGCAGAGACCCACCAGGACATCTTAGATACACAGGCCCTCTCCCGACAACCCTAGCACATTGTGCACATGCCGCTGTTATGCAGCGCTTTACACACGGCGCGCGTAACGTCACAGATGCACAGCTTCCATACAGAATTGGCTTTGCAGCACAGCAAAAAGGAGCCGCTTTTTTGAACTCCTTTTCTGCTGCGCAGCTGTGCTGCACTATTTGTATGCTGCGGCGCAGCTGTGCAGCAGAGAAAGGCGCCGAGGAGGTGCCTCTTTTGGGTGGCCTGTACCCCGCCTAAGACTCCATTCTAAGTATGTCAGATATGGACTTCAATCCCTTTCCCTTAAGTATTCATGTGCACTATCAAGACAAACATTACTTTGTGTAGGATTCTCTTGACCTGGTCCAGCAAAACTGGAATCAGCAAAACATTCCTGGTCCAGCAAAACATTCCATCCTGCTTCCCCTGACCGTTAGGAAAACAAATATACTGGGAAGGCCATAGAGAATCAGAAGACAGATGAAGTGGCTACAAGTGATTCTAGAACTAGTAAAGTTGATGGAGTATTTTATTGCTGTTTTTGTAATTGCTACATTGGCTTGTTGTTACCGCCTTGATCCTCGAAAGGGAGAGGTGGGATATAAATAAATATTTTATTATTTTTATTATTCTAGTAGAATAATCATCATAATCATGTAATCCCCATTAGGAAAATTAGGCTAAGATCCATTGGTGTAGTTCTGCTGGTGTAAACAGGTCCATCAACAGAACCAGAAGGAGCACTTCCCTCTTCCCTGACAGTCATGTGTGGTCCCAATAACTGCTCTGTTTGGTTTGGAAATACTTCAGAGCAGATCTCTGGGAAGCCCAGTGGGCATAGGATTAAGAAGGGAATGGGAGAAAAAGAAAGTACTAGAGACAGCAACATATTGGCCCCATTCCCACTGGCTCATAACGCGGAACAGGATGCGACTCATGGGTGCATCGTTTCCATTTGAGCGCACATTCGATCTGCATTGCTCCAATATCGTTCCCATTAGAATTCGAATCTGAATCGATTTATCATGAAAAACCCAAATCAATGGTTGATAAACCAGTTTAAATAAACAGTGGGTTTTCCTGTGCCTCCTGAGTCTGATTCGGGGCAAATGAATGGAAACGAAAGGGTGTCTGATTTGGGAATTTGGGGATGGGAGGAGAAGTGCTCAAGGGGCTGGCCTGGGGGTGTCACCCGTTTGTTCTCTTTCCTGCATTACCAGTGCCATTTTCTTCTGTTCGCATAGCCTTTCCCCCAGTGGATTGGGAAGCAGGGCAAGGCAGTCATGCTACATTGAGCTCCAAATGCAGTAAACACATTACTCCCCCTGCAATCTCCCCCTGCTCCACATTCATAGACCGATGTGTGAGGAGAGCCATTGAACACCATTTTAAACTATTCTTTTTTCTTTTTTTGCCTCTGCCTGAGCTCCTGAGCAGCAGATGGGCTTTGCATTACATGCCTGCTTGATCACCCCCCCAGACAGCCCAGAGAGCAATGGGGGAGGCAAAGGGATTGGGGGTGAATAGAAGTTCCTCTTCTCTCTTTCCCAAAGGGAGTCTGGGGAGACACAGAAGAGCCTGAATGCAAAGGGATTTGGGACAAATAGAGGCTCTTTTCTCTTTCCCAGAGGGAGTTTGGGGAGACACAGAAGAGCCTGGACACAAAGGGATTTGGGGCAAATAGAGGCTCCCTTTTTCCTTTCCTGGTGGGGAAAAGCGCCTAAGTGATTGATTGGCTGTGATGTCAAATGCTTAAGCGCTTGATTGACAGCTGATTTAAAAAAAAGAGGTTCTGGAAGGGAAATGGGAACGGGGAGCAAAATAACCCGCTTCAAATTACCACAGGGAAAATACCAATAGGAATGAAAACAGGGGTAAAAAACCCCCGGGCCTGTTTGCCCCCGTTTTTAATGGGAACGATGGGTCAGATTTGATTACAACTCGAGGAAAAATATCCGAGTCAGAATCGCAGCAAAATAAGCCGGGGTTTTTTTTGCCCAGTGCGAATGGGGCCTTACATGATTATACTGAACTGCTAGTTTGCATGTCTGACAACTTTCCTTTGTTTGCTTTTCCACAGCCATTCTCTTCTTGCTTCACTCTAACTTGAAGTCTTTTTCACTTCCCCACTAGACCTTGTGTTGGATTAGTACACTGATGACACCCAGATATATTTCTCCATGTCTCAATCTAGAGCTTTGACTAAAGATGGAATCTCTCCTCTCAAGGAATGTCTTAAGGTGGTAATAGACTGGATGAGGAAAAATAGATCAAAACTGAATCCAGACAAGATGGAGGTACTCACAGTAGGGGCCCCTAATCCAGGTATTGAGATACATCAACTAGTCCTAGACAAGGCCACGCTCCCCTTAAAGGATTGTGTCCACAGTCTGGGAGTGCTCCTAGACTCATCGCTTCAGATGTCAAATCAAGTAAATGCGATGGTCAGGAGTGCTTGTTATCTACTTCGGCTGATATACCAGCTGCATCCTTTCTTGGAACCAGGAGAGCTGGAAACTGTGGTACATGCACTGGTAACCTCACAACTCAATTTCTGCAATGCGTTCTACATGGGGCTACCCTTGTGCCTAGTCTGGAAACTTAAGTTAGTTCAAAATATGGCATCCAAGTTGGTCACTGGGAGAACCAGAAGTGACCACATAACACCCATTTTAAAATCGCTTCACTGGCTGCCTATCAGTTTCCTGGCACAGTACAAGGTGTTGGGAATAACATTTAAAGCCCTACATGGCTTGGGTCCAACCTATTTATAGTATCACCTCCTTCCATATAATCCACCCCACACACTCAGGCTCTCTGGGAAGAATCTACTGCAACCTATAAAGACCAGGCTGACTGCAATTTCCCAGAGGACCTTTTCTTCAACTGCTCCCAGATTATGGAATGGCCTGCCGGAGGGGATCCATCATATTACCAGCTTAAGCAGCTTTAAAAAAGCTGTCAAGACGGATCACTTCTGGCAGGCCTTTCCTGAATAACATACTCAGCCACCAATTGAATCTTCCATCCCACTGAGTACTCTATAGCCCCATCTGTCTATCTCTAATTATTTCAACACATTGTTTGTAAATGACTAATGTGTTTAATTGATGTTTTAGAGAAGGGAGGGAATAATTGAGATATGGGGTATTGTATATTTTCTTTTTAATTGTAAACCACCTGAATTGTCTCCTTGACAGAGAGGCGGGATAAAAATAAAATTTTTATTTATTATTTTTAATTTATAAAGGCACTGAACAATTGGAAACAAAAGTCCAGCTTTGAGAACCCCTTTACTACTCTTATTTTTGCCAAACATACAGTAATTTTTTCATATTATTATTATTAACATTTATTTATAGAGCGCTGTAAAGTTTGCACAGTGCTTGACACAGTAAGGGTCCAATAAAAAGAAAAAAGGGGGAAAAAGAATAAAAACCTGTCAACTGGAGTACAATCTAAAACAAAAACATTACATGATTAGTATACACTAATCATGTAATGTTTAGTATCTCTCTACACACTGTCCTTAGGAAAACTCATCAGCTCTTTTGGTTTTTCCTACCATCTGTATGCCGATGACACCCAGCTGTATCTTTCTGCCCCTGACCTTTCTCCAAGGCTTGAACAGCAAGTCTCATCTTGCCTTACAGCTGTCTCACAGTGGATGCGCCATCGGCGTTTGAAGCTCAACATGTCCAAGACGGAGCTTCTTGTCTTTCCTCCTAAGCCCACCCTTCAACACTCCTTTTCTGTCTCTGTGGACAACATTTCCATTCAACCAGTCCAGCAAGCCCGCAGTCTTGGCTTTATCTTTGACTCTTCTCTGTCGTGTATCCCTCAGATCCAGACCACAGCCAAGGCTTGTAGATTCTTTTTGTACAATATTGCCAAAATCCTACCATATCTCTCCGCCTCTACTGCCAAGATCCTGGTCCATGCCCTAGTGATCTCACGACTGGATTACTGTAATGTCCTCCTGGCTGGGCTTCCTTTTTCTCACCTCCGTCCTTTAATCTCTGTCCAGCATTCAGCTGCCCACATTATCACTTCCACCCACCGCTCTGACCACATCTCTCCTGTGTTGGCATCCCTTCACTGGCTCCCTCTCCCTTTCCACATTCAGTATAAGCTCCTGCTGTCGACATTCAAAGCCCTCCATGGACTGGCCCCTCCTTACTTATCAGACCTTCTTTCTCCTCACCTTCCCACCAGGGCCCTCCGTTCTGGTAGTCAAGGGTTCCTGTCTCAGCCCAGGATTTCCTCTGCCCCAGCACGGATTCGCCCCTTTTCACTTGCTGCCCCTCACTCCTGGAACCTTCTTCCTCCACAAGCAAGAGCCATCACTTCATTAACCAGCTTCAAAACGGAGTTGAAAACCATCCTATTCAGAGAAGCCTTCCCTGGCATCGCATAATTGTCGCTTACTATCTGATGTTCTGTTGTTGGCTGTTTATCGATCCATTTCCTGTATTGCTATGTACTGTATATGCATTATCCTACTTGTGAGTATGTATTTTCCCTGGATAATGATTAACCTTCCATTTTGAAGCCAAGCCCTCCCTCCAGTCCATCTCCCTTGGTCCAGGCCTCGGAGGTTGAGAGGAACTGCTGGACCTCTTACCCTTTCCCGTCACCACTCCCTTCTCCTTCTGTGTCATGTCTTTTTAGATTGTAAGCCTGAGGGCAGGGAACCGTCTAACTAAAAGGATTGCATGTACAGCGCTGTGTAAATTTACAGCGCTTCATAAATAAAGGTTAATAATAATAATAATAAAAACAAAGTAAGCAGCAGATTAACAGCCAGTAATATGGAATGCCTCCCTAAACAAGCATATTTTCAATTCAGCCTTAACATTAGCCAAGGAAGTAATAGTTCTTAATTGTGTG
Organism: Sceloporus undulatus; assembly: GCF_019175285.1. NCBI lineage: Eukaryota > Metazoa > Chordata > Lepidosauria > Squamata > Phrynosomatidae > Sceloporus > Sceloporus undulatus. The sequence goes on from NC_056525.1 coordinate 98,231,464, forward strand.
AAAAGGAGATTCCAGACATGAGGAGCGGCACATACAAACAGATCATACAAACAGATCTACAGCTGCTTCTAAGAACTACTTCACTCTTCCATTTATTTAGCCCAATCAAACCTGCTCTTTTCACCTCTCTCAGACTAGGTTCAACCACCCAACCTGGCTTTCTGCAGCCTTTCTACACTACTCTTAATATGGCTCTTTATATCCCGCCTTTGCAAGTGTTATACCTATATTCCCATTACTCTCATCAACTTGAAATGGGGATATGCTCCTGTGGATACTCTCACACATATGTTGTAAGGAAGACACAGAGCAATATAACATGTAGCTCCTCACTGGACCATTATACTAAAGAATGCTCAACAATGGTTCCTATCAACCACCCTCTTTCCAGTATTTCTGTGTGGAGCTGGTTAGCTGTGAATAAAAGAAAAACAGAAACAGAAATGAGGGTGTTCCACCTAACCATGTTTCCCCATTCCCAGGCTTAAATCTGATGTGCATATGCCTGTACCAAGGGGTGGGAGAATCCATGCTGTTGCATTTGGAGCCCATATGAAGCCAAAGAAATTTAGGATACAGAGGAAGAGGAATGGAAAAAACCACCAATATGCATGCTCAGAAGAAGCAAGGAATGGAAAGCCAAGATAGCAATGGATTAACAGCTTGAACAGAACAGACCCAACAGAGGAATGTGATACTGTAACTACTGCACTTGCTCAGACAGCTAAAATTATTAAAATAATGGGGACAAGAGACCTTAAAGGCAGGATACAAGGCACCCCTGCATTATATACAAGACAAAGGGAAACATGTTTATCCCATAGTGCCTGAAAGTAAAATTGTGGGCTTTTCCTTTTCTTGAGGAAAACATAGTCCTTTTTCTACTGCAGTCAGAAAAAAAATCTCAGTTTTAGAAAATGTGAGCAAAAGTAGCCCTGTTGGCTGCATAAACTAGATTACATTGGATGGATATTGTGTATCCTGAGTCTTGGAGGTCAAGATTATTTTCAGCATTTAAGAGATTTTCAGAAACTTTGGTGCGTTACAAACGACCATTTAGTACGTGCTCTGCCCATACTAGGGTTAGAAAGGGGTGTGCTAGGGTTAGAAAGTGTCTTACCTTCCTCACAGTCCCTGACCCTAGTACGCACTAAATGGCGTACTAAATGGCGGTCCCCGTCCACACAGGGGATGCCATTTTGACGTCTCAGACGCACAGCGTCCGGACGTGACACGGCGGAAGTGACGTCGCGAGTGCACACCTCGTGCCTCGTGGCGCCACTTCCGGGAGCCAAAAAGGTGTGCCATTTCGGTGCTCCTTTTTAGCTGTGCCGGGAAGCCTCACGGTCTGGACACTGAGGCTTCTCAGCGTAGCTAATGACGGCGGCAACAGACCACCCGCTTTAGGGCGGTCTGTAATGCACCTATGTTTCTAGTTGATTTAAACTGCAGAAGACATTACTCCCTCAAAAAACTTTTCTTGCTCAACCCCCCCCCCCCCCCCCTTTTTCCCCATCTTGGTTGCATACTGAAACTTGGTTGCTTGCAGAATACAAAATTTCTTCAGGTGGTTGATGAAAGCTCATAAAATCTTGCCATCTTTGAGAAAGATCTTAAGGGCAGTGAGATTCTTTCACACCCCCAATTAAGATTCATTAATGCAAAACTGCCCTTTATCACCTTATGCAACAAACTATGTATTTTTAGGGTCTATATGATGCTGCATCCTATTCCATACAGAAATCTTAAGGCAGATAGCTAACTGAGCAAATTCATCCTGCTATCAAATCGATAAAATCAGATTGCATTTTGCCTCAAGTTAATAGAGCTGTGCTGAATAGATATATGATTACAGGACTGATAATGTTTCACATGATTTTCACACCCCACCTGTTAATGTTGACATCCGATAGTTAAAAAGATACATCAAAGTCAAATTATGGAGGAAAAATTGGCAAGGAGGAGCAATAGATTCAGTGCAACTATCCCTGAGGGAGTTGGAATCAAATGTTATGTGGAGAGGACTGAAAGGTCAATATGGTATAATCTCAGTAGAGCTTGTGCTATTACAGTGTGCTTAATTGATGGGAAAGTCTTCATTTATATTATCTATAATCTGAGGAGTTTTGCAAAGAAAACAAAAGACAGAAATATCTCATATTATCTCATAACAGGTATATACAAAGAAATATACTTTATTTCAATATCACATCACCACAGTGCTCCAGTGCTTGATGTAAGTTATCACATGACCTGTACAGACCCTGAGGTTGTCATGGTCCCAATCTGGCCAGGAAAGGAGTGGCCTCCTGCCATCTTTTAGGGGCAATGTATATAGCCTCACCGTCTGTTTTCCAAGGCTAGACCAGTAGAAATACAAACAGTTGCCTTTTCATAGTTCAGACTAGCTGTCCCTCTAGCCTATTATTGTCTGCTTTAATAAGTGCCCATTTTCCAGCATCTGAGGAAAGATCTCCCTCTTACCTGTTCCTTCCAACAGGAGATACCAGGGATTGGACGTGAAACTTTCTGTAGACAAATCACAGGTGCACTTTCACTGCAGAAATAATGCAGGTTATGACTTATAAAGCCTTATACCAAGAATTGGGGGGAGGGCATGCTGGGGAAGGTGCAGGAGTTGCTCAAGGGAGGTGTGAGACTTGGAGGGTCTGATTCCCCCCTCCTCTCCCCAAACTGTTACTGCCTTGGATGCGAAGTAAAGACAAGGAAGGTGTTTGGAGCATCTGCTTCATCTGTGCCCGGGTGGTGCAGTGGTTAAATGCTGGTACTTCAGCCACTCACAGCCACAAGGTTGTGAGTTCGATCCCACAGGATTCCAGGGTCCACTCATCCTTCCATCCTTTTGTAGGTCAGTAAAATGAGTACCCAGCTTGTTGGGGACAATTGGCTTACATATTGTAAACCACTTAGTGAGTGCTAGTTCACTGATAAGCAGTATAGAAATGTACTTGCTGTTGCTATTGCTGTCTGAGAAGGAGGAAAAGAGTGGGAAAGCTCAACGGATCATGGCCTTTCAGGGATCCAATCCTGAGCCACTGCTTTTGCTTCCCCCACCCATCCTGTCATTGTCCAGTTCTTGGGATGAGATGTAGTGGCATCACTATGGGGAGCGTACTGGGTGACACCTCAGAGGAGGGGTGACATCCTCTTGGGGCTTATTGCTCCTTTAACAGACAGGAAGGGAAAGTTCATACCCTTCCCAACTGCTCCATCTATTTTTAGCTTAGTGTTGTTTACACTGATAAGTTGCAGCCTTCCTGATTCTTGTCAGGCCTACATGGAGATCTCTGGGAACCTGGAACTCTAAAAACAATGTAAACCATCTACTATCAGTAGTAGATATGTACTAATATAAATTATTCAGCTATTTTTATTCTGGGGATGTGTGCACATGTGCTTTAACAAAATATTTATGTTATCAGCACATTCAGGTAAGGAAAACAATGTTCTATTGACCAATGCAAAAAGGGTCTGCCTTTACTGATGAAAGTATTTTTTTAAAGGAACACACTCACACACACACACACACACACAGAGAGAGAGAGAGAGAGAGAGAGAGAGAGAGTTTATATTCCTTAGATTAAATTAACCATCCATGCAACATGAATAGGTTGTTTAATTTGATTGTATCATACATTTAATTAGCTCTTCTTTTTTTGTATTGCAGTAATTATTAGAAGATTTTGATCTGTAAAGTTTTCAGAAGTGAAGAGACTATTAGTTAACAGCTATTAATAACAAACACTTTCAATAATCAGGTGTGAAAGGCATATTTCCAAGGTTATTGCACTAAATATGGATGCATTTATTGCTACTTGTGCTAATGCTTCAAAGCTGTCATTTTCAATGCTGTACTTGTTTTAATTACTCAACACATTATTACAAGAAGAGTTAAAAACAGCAAATTAAGCAGTTTAAAACAATTAAATTGTGTTATCACTGACAAACAACAGAAGAGGAAACCTAAAAATTGATAATTGCCTTTGCTGTAGGAATTCTTCTTAGTATTTTAAAACCAATTGGTTAAATAATAAGTAAAAGTTCATTTATTCTTTGGGTTATTTTGATAGGGTGTGTGTAATCAACAGCATTGTAAGCTAACTTTGCACTTTAGCCAAGCCATGTTTTTTAATGACTGGCAATTACTTTTGCAAATGTTCTTCTACAAATGCTAAATATAATACAGAAATGGGATATGGATTTTTGTTCTGCTCATGGAGAGAGAAATTAGGCCAGACCTATCACTTGGAAGGGTTAGGTAGATGACCTCTAGCAACTGATGCTGAGGAAAGGAGAGTTGTTGGAGGACAGACCTGTATATATCATACAGCCTGTCCTTTCCGCCATCACTTTCCCTGCTGCTTTTGGATGCATTGGAGGATGTCATAAGTTTAGAAATAAGATTCAGTTCCTCATATAGGTTTTAGGGTGAAGACTGCTATTTTGTGGCAGCAAAATGTTCCAGCACATCTCTCATTTACAATGTATTATGCTGACAGTCTACATGTAAGGGCTGTTCCACAGTGGAACACACTCCCTCGGAGTGTAGTAGAGTCTCCTTCCTTGGAGAGCTTTAAGCAGAGGCTGGATGGCCATCTGTCGGGGATGCTTTGATTGAGATTTCCTGCATGGCAGGGGGTTGGACTGGATGGCCCTTGTGGTCTCTTCCAGCTTTACGATTCTATGATTCTAACTTATACTGAAACCCTGACTGCATCTGCAATAAATATCTCACTGTACTTTTGTGCCAAAAACCTCTATGTCAAGTGAAGAAAAACAGGGTTAGAAAGATCAGTATAACAAAGGCTGCTAAAAGGTGAAAGATTCATTATTAACAAACAGGGTAAAATCTATCTGAGTCAAAATGAATTAGCATGGGGACAGCACTGGCTAAATATCCCTTCATTTTAGTGCATCCCTTGAATGACACCTCAGTTTCCTTCTTTCAGTAAATAAGGATGCAAGTACATGTAAGGTGAAGGAGAAATAATAGCCATCTAAAGAAATACCAAACTCTAGGAAAAGGTATGAAAATATCTTTCCTTAGAGTCAAAGAACATTGAATCAGACTGCCAAACCAAACTTTGCAGGTATATCCTTTGAGCAGATGGGAAAGATACATAAAGAAATGACAACAGCAATGTGGTAGGGGTCTACTATAGGCCACAAAACCAAGACATTGAGTAGATGGTGCTTTGCAGAAACATATCTTAGAAATCACCAAGATGCAAGAACTGGTAGTAACGGGGGAGGTCAGTTGTCCTGATAGCTATAGGGAGACTCACTCTGCTAAGCATAATCTCTCAACAAATTCCCAATGTGCCTTGCAGATAATTTCTTCTTTCAATAGATGTGAGAAAGAACAATGGGATCAGCAATTCTGGACTTGCTTCTAAACAATGAGAAGCAGCTGGTCATGAATTAAAGCAGTTGGCACATTAGGGGGAGGTGACCATATAACGCCAGATTTTTTCATTGTGGGACATGCCAAAGAAGAGTATAGTAAAATCCTGGATTTCAAGATTTCATCAAGATCAGAGAAATAATCCCTGGTAGAATCCCATGGCTAGAGGTGCTAAAGTAAAAAGACACCAAGCATCAGTGGGATTTCATGAAGGAGTTTCTAAAAGCACAATCACAAACAGTTCCATGGAAGAATGAAAAACATCTGAAAAAACCAATGTGGCTCCACAGTAGAAGGAAGTACTAAGATAAAAGATCAAATATAAAGAAGGAAGAAGGAATTCCCAAGGAAGACTATAGATGTGTAGCCCAAGCTTGTAGGAGTAGAATAAAGAAAGGTAAAGCTCAAAATGAGGTGAGACTGACTAAGGAGGCAAAAGGCAACAAGAAGGGGTTGTTTTCAAATATGTTCAAAGCAAGAGAATGACCAGGGAAATGGTGGAACCACTGCTCACTAAGGATGGTAATATGCTAACACAGTAGTTCTCATACTTTTTACCCTTGTGACCTCCCTTTACATCTACATATGGAGGTTGTGCCCCTCCCCTGATCCACACAGTATGTAAAATTTAAAAATTATTTATTTAGTGTGCATATTTTCATTCACACATCCATCTATATTCATATTTTAACATATTTTGAGAACCACATGCTAACAGATGACAATGAAAAGACAGAATTGTTTAATATCTATTTTGTTTCATCCCCCCTCCCCTCAAAAATAGCACTATGTGCTTCCAGGCATCAACAGAGACTTTGGCAAGGAATCCCCATTGCAAATCAAGATTGATAAGGAGTTAGTGACCTAATAAGTTTAAATCTGCAGGACCAGATGAACTGCATCCTAGCGTACTGAAGGAAGTTGGTGACATACCTACAGAACCAAACATTTTAGAGAATGGGTAAGGTGCCAGAGGACTGGAGGTGAGCAAACATTGTTCTTCTTTTCAGAAAAAGGCAAAATCAC
>NC_056525.1:98237924-98269523 GCF_019175285.1 Sceloporus undulatus
CATCATCATCATCATCATCATCATCATCATCATCATCATCATCATCATCATCCAGGAAACCACAGGCCAATCACCCTGATTTCAATATCAGGGGGGAAAAATTAAAGCAGATTATACAGGAATTTATCTGGAAGTATCTTGATGATAATGTAGTGATCAATAGGAACCAGCATGGGTTTGCCAAGAACAAATCCTGCCAAACTAATCTTATATCTCTTTTCAAATTAGGTCACTAGCTTAGCAGTTGGAGGGAGTACTGTGGATGCCATTTATCTAGATTTCTGCAAAGCATTTGATATGGTCCCGCTTAGCAAACTGATTAAATATGGAATAGACAGAAACAGCATCTGATGGATTCATAATTGCTTGGAAAACCATGCTCAGATCATAATCAATGGCTGTTCTTCAAGCTGGAAAGAACTCTTGAGTGAGGTACCTCAGGGTTCTTTCCTAAGGCCATTACTAATCAACATTTTTATCAATAATTTAGTTGATGGGGTGGAGCGAATTGTTGGAGCTTATCACTCACCTTTTTAAACAGGACCCAGCCTCCTGGGCTGGAGCTGGGATGTCGGATGGGGGGTGGGGATTATCACTCGCTAAATCACCACCGAACCGCCAGCCACCATCAGCCCGGGTCCAAGCCAGGTTTCAGCTGCACTCCCCCAACAGAGAGAGAGAGAGAGAGAGAGAGAGAAAGTCCCATATCATAGTCCGCAATCCATATTCAATATCATTTCTCCATATTCCATACTACTTGAGAGGCTGGTGTCTACTACCTAGTGGCACAATGTGATAATACTGTACCTAAGGCTACACACAGATGTTAATTATAATGTTTTCATAATGATTTTAAACAGACTATATTTCAAATAAAATGTCTAGGATAGAGATTGTAGTGTGCCAGAATGTATGTTTTGGTACAAATAAAATAAAAAACAAAATGTGTGCATACATTGAAAATTGACCTCCTTGCAATTTATGGGCTTCCTGTCAGCAAACCCTTTGTCTGCTAGAGACTAATGATAAAAGGAAAGATGTGATGTTACCCCCAAGCCTCCTACCCCCCCCCCAAAAAAAAATTACATCAGTTTAAAATCAATCCCACTAGTACGAAATATAATAGCAATGAATTTTTACATACATAACTTAGTGGTGCATAGAAACTTGAATGACTGAAAAAGTAATCACAAAAGTGATCTAGAAAAAACAGAAAAAATATATATTCTAGTGTGGGCTCTGCATATTTCTAAACTGAATTTTAAGCCGAATCAGAACCTGACAGAATCTTGAAAATATGCCCTACACACAATCTACTGTGCAGTATCCAAGCCATTTCTGTAGACTGGCTATTACTCTTTCTGTCTCCATGGTTGCCAATATGTCCTACCATAGCAAATATTCATGTCTATGTAGTGCCAAAAACAATGAATAATGCTGTTTTTCCAAAGGCCACAGTGAAGTATCCACTGGAGTGGTAAATAAACAGATGGGATTAAGAATGGAAGAATTTTGCTTGTTAGATAACAATTAGAATGGATGTCAACAATATAAAAGTTGACTTAAAATTTTATATTCTCATTCAGATTTGTGTTCCAAGCTGATTTTCAAAAAGCATGTGTACACTTTCACTTCTGAATGAGAGACATGTCTCTAAATCACATGTATTTGGGGAATTAAGAGTTGTAGCAGCAGTTGGGAACGATAGCACAGCAGTGCCCAAGAACAAAGTTTAATACATGGTGTGGTTGTTGTACTATACTAGCCTGTCCTTAAATTTCACTGATGTTGCTAATTAATATTACTCCAATTTTTAACTGTGACAATCTGCTGGACTACAAGCTAACAGCTGATTGGATTTTCCTCTTAAGAGATGATTCCTAAGTGGGTTCTTGAAACTTTATGAATTGACTATAAGCCATAAAATCAGATCAGGGAGCTGAACTGATATTTAATTGTATCTCACAGAGGGGAATTTGTGAGCTGAAAAAAAGAAAATAACCTGAGGCACTGGGAGGTAATCACACATGCCAAATATGAAGAAATTAAACTGGATTTACATAAAATGTTTTGGGCTGACTTTCATTAGTACTGAAAGATTATTAAAAATGAATCAGTATCGATCATCACCGACATGGATAGGTCCTGTATTCCATCATCAATAGAGCAAACTACTGAATCATAGAGGAAGATATTGGAACAATCTTTATTATTTTATATGTATGTAATATTTTATATGCCTGTACTATTTCCTTATCCATGATTCAAGCATATTTTTCTATAGTTTAGATTAAATATTACACTGGAAAATATATTTCATTTTATAGATCAAAAAGTAATCCCTATCAACATTCAAATGAATTAGGAACAAGGAATGAAGCAGAGTCATTCCCAAGAACTATATGTAATATATGATGTAGCACACACCATAACATTTATGTAATTTATATACTGCCTTTCTTTCAAGCTGGGATTCAAGACTGCACATAACAATGTTAAAAAGGTACAAAATTACACAATTCTAAGGAAAGTTCTTCATACTGTAATATTAAAACACAAACCAATTAAGATAGTGTTAATAATACATTTTTTAAAATTGGACAAGAGATGCCACTAATATCACTAGAAACAAAGGTGACTAGATTGTAGTTGAGCCATAGCCTTCCTGAGTTTGCAAGGCTTTAGCCAGGCAATTGATGTTGGAGGCTGATGAAGCTGATGAAGATCTCTTATTACTAGGGTTGCCAGAAGCTGAAGTCAATTTGTTAGCACATGACAATGACAACACAACAACAACCACATATTAGTACACGCCTTTTCCTCAGCAGTCAGTCAGTTGTCCAAAGCTTGCCTCAGTCAATGGATCATCACCGGTTGCCAGGAGGACAATGGGTGGGTGAAGGTGGGAATTCTCCAACCTAGTAGCAATGGCAATAGCAATAGCAAGAACATTTCTATACCGCTTATCAGTGAACTAAGCACTCCCTAAGTGATTTACAACGTGTAAGCTAATGAGTTGGATACGCATTTTAGTGACCTACGGAACGATACAAGGCTGAGTGGGCCTTGGAGCCCCTTGGATCAAACTCACAACCATTTAGCTTGCAGTACAGGCATTTAACCACTGTGCCACCAGGGCTCCTTAGTAGCATCAATCAAGATAGATTTCTCCTTTGGCCTCACTAACAATATCTCAGATGGGGCAGAACTGACAAATTGAATTTTTCTGAAGATCTTAAAGCTTGGACTGGCTCATATAGGAAGATATATTTCAGGTTCATATAGGTGAATATGGTAATAGACTATGTGATTGGGACTTGACAGGAACAGAACCAGAGAAGTGCACAGATTATCTAGATTCTATGCCAGGAAGAAAATAGAAATTAGGTGACTAATATCCTAAACAAAGCAGAGTTCCAGCTTTGAGCCACTTAAAATTTTAAAGATGCACACAGGAAAATGAGCAATTGGTATGATAATTAAGAGCTTTTTACTGTCATTCAATTAATGGCTCCCCACTGAATGTCTTTCTTTATGTATTGTCATATTTTGGTTAAGGATACAAATTATTTTGAATAATCAACATAATTAATCTTTTTCTTGTTATTTTTATCAAATTGAGAACTATGATTATACTTTTATATCTGTAATAATATAGGAGGCCTTAACTCTGTAAAAGGGACTGTGTTTAAGCTTCTCAATAATCCTGATCAGGTTTTTTTTTAAATATATAAAGACTGTTTATTTTTTTTAAAAAAAATAACAACCCATAATTAATTACAATATTTACATAGACTATAGAGGATGGGCACAGGACATTGTGTGTATTTTAATTTCTCAGTAAATAGAGTTAGTTTAATGATTATGTATCATTTTAGTTTCTCCTAGGAAAAGTGCAGATGTTCAAAAGTAGATGGAAATGTAAGTAAATGTCAATTTTACCTCATATGCCAAGAAAGAAGTTGAGAGAGAGAGAGATTTGCTGATTCCACTACCAGGATTGAAAGAGTATGTATCTATGGTTTTGACAGTATTGCAGAATTAATGCAATTTGACACCACTTTAAATGAAATGGCTCAGTGCTATGGGATTCTGGGATTTGTAGTTTTGTGAGTTATTTAGCCGTTTCTATCAAAGAGCTCTAGTACTCCACCAAACTACAAGACTGCATTATTTCTGCAGTGTAGGTGCAGCCTATGATACTGAATGTCTAGGAAAACTAATTCCTCAGTAGTTGGGCACACCCTTGTTAAACATTTACCTTGCAAGAAAATGTGACTTTTATTTACAGTGGGCCTTTGGTATCCACTGGGGCTTGGGTCCAGGACTTCTCTCTGGATACCAAAATCAGTGGATACTCAAGTCCCATTAAAAACAAGAATGTAGTAAAACGGTATCCCTTATATAAAATGGCAAAAAGTCAAGGTTTGCTTTTGGGAATTTATATATTTTTAAATATTTGTAAATTGTTGAATCTGTGGATGGTTGAACCCATGGATACAAGGGCTGACTGTATTTATAATGTGGTTATATTATATTTTTGTTACTAGGGCTGTAAACTATTGCAATATACAAAATCTAATTTTAAAATCCTGATATGTGACATACAATTAAAAAGTAAGACAATAAGGGTGGTGACAATTTTTTTGGAGAAAAAACAAAACCTACCAGAAATACATAACTATCAACCTGATTTAAAATGCATGCAGAGGGGAGAACATCATTTGATGAATACAATAAATACTGGAAACACTTTCACTCCATGGGCAGAACTGGGTCACCACAACAGAGAAAGATTTCTTTCTTGTTGTCACATAATATATGAACAATGCTGAGAAAAGACTCTTCTCCGGTGATCTGAAAGCAGGAATAGGCTGTCATGAGAAAATGCACTCTTCAGATATTTATGTATCAAAGTGTTTAAGGCTTTAAACCTAAATACCAGTACCTTAATTTGGACTCAGAAGCAAATAGGTAGACTTGAAATAATAGAGCTCTACCTGGCTGTACCAGTTACAATCCTGACTGTTATATCTTCATATAGCTGAAGCTTCTTAATGATCTCAAGGAAGAGCAGAAGTATGCACAGCATGTTACAATAACTGGCCAAGTATTGTCCTTCAGCACCTCCTTCCCTTGGAATGGAAGTTCACCTGACCTAATTTGAATTTACCTAGTCTCTCAAGACCTACCACAATAAGCCACTTTCAACTTCAGGCTTTGTTTTCATTCTTCAGTTGTCTAGTTATAGGCTGCCCTGTAATAGAAAGTATCTGGGCAATTATAAAATAAGAATAGAATATCAACATAATAGGATTACAGCATATATTGCCTTTAGTGGGTCCGTATATGTTCTCCTGGCTTCATGACAGCTGCTAATCTGTCAACATCTCCCACGTGAGACTGTAGTCCCAAACATAATTCCAAGAAAATAACCCCACTCAACTCATTGGGACTTACATATGAGTAGGCATTTACTATATCACACTGTAAGTGACCCAATTACATGAGTAGAAGCAAACTCAATATTGCTTTCCAATTGAAATGAAACACTCTGTGAAAAACTGACTGTGGGAAAGACCCACACAATTGCCCCTGATCATCCATGTTAAATTATCATTTAAACATTTCTTGGCCACAGAGGAGATGCTTAAGAACAGTGACTCTGATATACTTGGAAAGACTTCTGAAAGGGCATGTATGAATGGGGCCTCATAAAGACAATATATGAAAGAAGTCTGCCTTTCATTTGTATAATAATGCACCCTTTGGTAAAAGAACATCCAATTAATATTTTACAGCTGGAATTGTACCTTCGGAACTAAAATATCTTTGAAGAAAAGAGTTCCAGTTTTAAGCAACATGCATCATTTCCATTGTGAAATTTAACATAATTCCCCATATTTACCGTCATGTTCACATTTGTCCATATTTTCCTTCCATTCTGACATCCTTTTGCAGCCCTTCTAGTTGTTCATATTCCACATTTGGAAGCAAGGAGTCCACAAGGTCATTCAAACCTACGATGACTTTTAAAAACACATTGCATGGGCCGCATATAAAAGAGTTTTTTTCCCCTCCCCACATGCTTGTTTGCCTGCATGTCTTAGACCATCCACATCTACTCTACCTTTAAACCAAGACCCACAGGCAGTTTCCTTCCTCTCTTTAGTTATACTCCCAGACTGGATTCATGTGATTGATCAAAGGACTGCTTTTGGTGTTTCTCAGCTATATGACTTCAAAACACCATGAGAAATAGCCGATGGCCACTTGCCTCAAAACATACCTGAGGCATGTATTAATGGAGCAATAAAAAAATATGGCCTACAATGTCTTAGCACTATAGTCCCATTCTATATGAATTACATTTTCCCCAGAATTTGCCATGGGCAATCAGATATTTCATCTTCATATCTGATTTGAGACATTTTTTTTCTCTTGTCCTTTCAAATTGTTAACCAGCAGATGTACATTTTCATGTTCATTAGTACACTTCTGTAGCTCCTCTAGTCTGGCATCTGTGGTTGTTCTTTAAACAGTCTTAGATCCCATGCAACTGAGCCTATTGATTTTCTTTGGTGTCTACTTAAATGCTTCTCCAGTCATTAGGCCTTCACTATCTCATTGAATAAGATTCCAAACTAACATTATTCCCTTATGAGTGGAGTTACATCTTTTTGCACAATAAATTGATGAAGGCCCCCCCCCCTTCCTTATTTAATACGTTCTTTTTGTTAAATAAGCACACAAATCCCCAGGTCAGGAATGGTTCAATATCTATTTTGATTTTGATCAAGATAGTTTGGGAAATACTTAAAGAGCTGGATATTGTATATGAATTGGATGAAAATAAATTATCATAAATACTCAGTTTTAAGTTGATATCATGTATAAATCAAGAGCAGGTTTGGGGCCCAAATTATGGATTGTGATTTGACCTGTGGATTATCTGAGGGTAAAACTTAGGGACATATAATAAAAGATGTAGAGGATGAAGTAAAGGAAAACAATAGAAATTACAAAATCCCAGCAGGCACAACTGTTTGTGCTCACCTTAAAGGCTGAATGGATGAGGAGGTAACTGCAGTATATGGTGGCTGTGAAATGTGTGAGGGAGGCAAACAAGCACAGGTAGGGCTAAGAAAATGCACACACGTCAAAAAGGATGAAAAGACAAAGAAAATAAAATGGTGACTACATTAGCAGTGATTATAGCCTTTAATTTTGCCTGATTTTAATCCATAAAAGCTGACAAACATACACAAATGTCTTATAAAAATCATTCAAAGCCCAGTTCCTTTCAACATTCCTTTGAGGTGTGAGGGGTGTGATTCTGCTCCTGTCCTCCCTCCCCTCACTATTTCTAAGCAAGCTATTCTCTTTTCTTTTCTTTTCTTTTCTTGGGTTTCCCCCCAAATTTCACCACAACGCCATAATTGTGCAATTGTAGTACAAATAAAAATAATAAAAGCCAAAAAGTACACTTGATAGGGCATAGGGCATAAAGTGGAGTTAAGGAATCCATGTGGAAGAGAGAGAATGGGACCACAGATTGACAAAGCAGCACTTCATCACTATTGCAGAGAAGAATGATAATAAATATTCCCAAACTGGTATGTTTCCATTTCCTAAATCTAACATGATTGCAGGGAGATAGCAGGCCAATGTGATCAAGACCTTACTATTCAAAACAGTGACTTGCTGATCTATATGTTAAGACCTATGTCATTTAACTATTATGTCATTAAACTACTATGTCATTAAACCTAAAAGATTTAGGAAATGGAAACATACCAGTAATTATCAGGAAGTCTTCACACAGTCTTCAATCTGCTGACTTCCAAAAGGACTATTTAATAAGCCATCTCATAAGTTATATTTATCTGAAATTCTCCAAACAGCATTGGTCATTTTTCAGTCCTGTTTACATGATGCTCTTCTGTACATAACTAATATGCCCTGGCTCCCAACTATTTAGTTCTTAAATGTCTCCATGATTACAAATGTAAAGATTATTGAAAGGCACAAATGATCATATAATTTAAGGTAGCAAGTGATTTATAGCATAGTTACCACCCATCACTGAGTAAATGAGCCTTGAAACTGACTAATGTTTTTCTTTATTTTGTTTGTTGGAAATATTTATAACTACTCTAGTAACTGTTTTTAGAGCAACTGTTCTATGATATTTTAAAATTATTCTTGACCTATTATTTGATCTTAATTGTATTTGATTAGCACTTTAATTTCAGGGATGGTTTTAATTAGTCTAACTGCTTTAGATGTAACTTCTTATTAAGAAGTATCTGATGAAGTGCACCGTAGTCCACAAAAGCTTATGCCAAATAAAATCGGTTAGGCCTAAATCCAATTGTTATTTGCAGCTAGAGTCGACTACAGAGTAGACAGCAAACTATGTATTTGTTGGGTCTATTCTAGTCACAACAATTTAATTTAGACCAAACACATTAAATTGACTGGCTAGGCTCAGCAGATTTTATTGTCCTACCAAATTCCTATTGATTGCAATGAACGATGTTAGTTCCTTGTAGTCCACACATTGGGAGAGAATGAAAAAGGAGTCTTTTATGTAAATAAGAGCCAGCATGATGTTTTGACTATAACCCTATTGTAACCTATTATCATTATCACCTATCATTTATTGTATGGATATATTATAGCATTGTTTACTGATCTGATGTTATTGTCACATTTAGCAAATAACATAGGAGATAATCACACACAGAAGGGATAGGGACGGGATTGTTCCCCACTCCTTATCCCATCATTAACCTGTCCATGACTGTGATAGCATGAAAGGCTTTCAAATTGTAGCACCAATCCTGTCATTAACCTGTCATTAAAGCTGCATTGCAATAACATGAACTTATGTTAATGCAAAATGCCGACCAATGTCACTTTAATGATAGATTAATAATGATGAGATGTGTGCGACATCATCTGAAAGTCCATCCTGCAATCATGCGGGAGAGGAACAGGACAAGGACCAGATAATTCCCATGTGATAATTTCCTTAAATTTAGTCTTTTTATGCCTCATCTTTATTGAGTGTGGCTCTGGGTGAGGCCTTCCATGGAAAAGCAGCAAATAAACAAATCTAGATCAAGTTAGTAGAGTTTAGTTCTTCAAGATTCTACTTGTGACTGCAATTAGATGTAGAAGAAAAAACATAATTAAACAACCAACTAATTGCCAACCAGCTAACATGCTTGCTAACTTTTATTATGAAAAAAACGAGGAAGAAAACTGTAGGAGACAAGATTAACAGGGGTTTATAGTGTGTCCCTTAAATCACCATTCTGCCTTGATAGGACTAAGCAGGTGCTTGTCCCTTGTCAGTGGTAGATTGATTTGGGGGGGGGATGTCCAGGCAAAAACCAACTTGGTTTTTGATTGTTCCTGGGGTCTGGTTTTTCACCCAAAGGAAAGCTGGAGAGGCTGGTTACAGGTTGATATCTCTTCCTCAGATGGACCCACATCAGGTAGCTCCCCCCCCCCCCCCCTTTGCTTATCCTGGGTCTGAATTCATTTAAATAGGGTACAGGTCGATAAAGTGGCCTTCATTCAATCATTTAATTGTGTCTACTCTCATCATTTAATGATTGATCATCAGATATTTAAATTGCTTTGTACAAGAACTAAGAAGACAACAGTCAATTGTCCATATACCAGGCTTAAGTGATCCAGACTAGAAATATTTTACAGATCTGAAGCATCCTTCAAACGATTTAAACTTTCCCTACTTTTTTTGTAGAATCTGTGCATCTTAATGAACTCATTAGCTTTGTCTTCTTAAATGACTTTTTAAAGAAAACCTCTGGTTAAGGTGACACTTTCAGAAACTGAATTGAAGAAGTATCTTAATCAAAAGAATTCTTAACACTTTCTAGTGTTTTAATTAAATGCACATTCATTTATTCTTTTATTAATAAATATCTTATATTAATAAAGTTAATGTATCCCACAAAACGTTGTCAGTAAATATTATCATCATGTATTTTCAGAGTAAATATTATAATCACGTATCTGTTTTCACCTTGCTAGTATGTACAGAAAGCTAAACATTCTGCTTGATATATGGGGCAGGAAAAAGACATTTCTTCCTCCTCTTTTTCTGACCAAGCAACATAGTTTATTTATGTATTTAGAAACAAATTGAGAAACTGTCAGAAATGTAGAAATAATTTTAGCTCTTAATGCTTAATTGTACTTTAGATTCTATAGGCATAGCTATCCTTATCAAATATATATTTCACATGGGATTCCACTACCCTGTGGCATGATAAAACTACTGTTTGCTAAAATGTACATCAAGGGGAGGCAGGATCATAGTCAAACCCTCATGTTTTTCAGATTGAAAATAATCAGTTGTTGAAGGGGGCCATTAAATCACACCCTGTGGCCAAATCCATCCCTAGCTAGTACGTTTGCCATCTTCCCTTCCACCTGCCATACATCTGGCATATTGGAGAAGAAAATCTAACATGCATATAAAGGTAGACATATTAAAGTTTTCAACATAAAGGGGAGGACCTCTGCTAATCTAGCATTGGGATTTGGGTGAGCAATTCATTTTGGTTTGCATTTTAATATGCAAGCTAATTCAGACTTTAATATATGAACCTGAAAGCAATACTCTCTCAATTTCTGTGCTTTTCAGAATTTTGCAGTGAAATGCTGCATCCCAAAATAAGCATGTATATATTATGGAATCAGCATACAGAATTGTGTACTTTAGAGAAAATTGCATTGAAGTGTTGTCTGTTGTTGTGGGCCTTCAAGTTCTTTCTGACTTATGACAACCCTATGGTGATCCTACAACAGAGTTTTCTTGGCAAGATTTATTCAGAGCAGGTTTGCCTTTGCCTTCCACTGAGAGAGTGTGATTTGCCCAAGATCATCCAGTGAGTTTCTATGGCTTATTGGGGAAACATACTCTGGTATCCAGTGTCATTATCTAACAGTGAAACCACTATACCACACTGAGTCCAGAACTGTTATAGATATATAGATATACATATGTACAATAGTGAGTGTGTACTATGTAGTTTGGTAATATGGTATTAGGGTTTGATTCCTCTCCTGGCCATGAAAACTCACTCAACCCCAGAAAACTCCATAAGTTGGCAATTCATTGAACTCAATGGGTTCTGGGTAGATCTGTATAGGATGGCATATAGGAATGTTAAGATTAATTAAAATGTTATAGGAACATTTGAACATAAAAAGCTGAATCCTTGTGCATCTATTGTTAATTCATGTAGAAGACTGGAAATAGTAGTGACAGATGAAAAGAGGCAAATTTAGAGACACTGAGCTTGGCATTGCTTTCCTTTGAGTTGAGTTCTGGAGAACCCAAAAAGCAAAACACTAATTTTCAAGACTTGGATTGGCCTAGCTCCTCCCAGCAGTTGTTGTTTTGGTGTTCTTTGTGAACACACATGAGATAGGACAGTGTTCTGTTAAAGACTTAAAGCATCGGCCCATAGCCATGATTCTGAGAGGAAATGTTTGTTTCCCAGTTTTCAGCAGTTCCAAAAGCAAGTGTTAGGCTACTAGGATAGTTTTTAAAAGGGACTAGCCCCTTTGTTTCCAGCAATATATGTTGCAAAATGAAATAAAAGGCCCAATTTTAACTTATTTATTTCTAACATTTATATACTACACATTTATTATAAGAAACCTTTCCAAGCAGTTTATAGTAACTTTATGATAACCTTAATTTTTATGAAGTTACTGCCAGGACAGAAGATATGAAGTATTTGGGGAAGGGGAGAGGAGATCAATATTTTCTCGGCCTGTAATCATATGGCAAATTATATTTCAGATACAAATGCTCCAGACAGTAAAGGTGTGATGCAAACCATTCAACGTCTGTTCCACATAAACAAAACCCTTAGGTTCCAGCTTCTGTCTTCCATATTTATCTAAGGTCCAAAACACACTGCAGAAATAATCCAGTTTGATACCACTTTAACTGTCCTGACTCAGTGCCAGGGAATAGTGGGGATTGTTATTTATTATAGCACCAAACCTCTCTGAAAGAGGAAGTTAAATGCCTCACAAAACTACAGTTCCCAGAATTCACTAGTATTGAGCCAGGGCAGTTAAAGCAGTCTGAAACTGGATTGTTTCTGCTGTGTGTTTTGAACCATAGTCATCCTCTGTTGTGAACTCATTAGCAATAATCACAGTTTTACCAGAAAACCTATCTGTAGTGCCATTTCATTTTATAAGTATTTGAAATTATTAGTATGGATTTCACTCTTTTTACTAAAAGGTGAGATTCAAAACCTAAGTATTTCACATATACTTTTAACCAATTAGCATATTCTATTAAAATGCTAAGCAATCCTGATAGGCTCATTTCTTGTGTTCTTTATTTTTTCCAAAGAGAAAATGTTGTACTCTAAAGTCCTGCTTGAGGATTTTCACATCCTCCTGAAGTGAATCATAAAGCTCCCATTGATTTTAATGGAGCTGGATTTCAGTCTTCTTAGATACCTGTGTACAGAGAGGCCAATGAAACATGGGAGAAATGATTCTGTTCTCATAATACTAGAAGTCAAAAACAATTTTACATCTTTTAGTTTGGACCTCTTTATAAAGATTGTTCACAAAGATCTATGATGCAGTAAAGATACAAGCAACATGAATCATGCCCAAGCCATTTATAATCCCTGCTGCTTTGACTAAAAAATGAGTTGGCCTTGACACTATAAATGTAGATTAAAATAACTCTGTTCAGAAGCTGAAAGGATATATTGGGGAATGGAGCAAAAGATCATATTCTTGTGTTCATATTCTTGTGTAGAATCTTTTGAGTCAGGAAAAGTTTTATCTGTACTAGTTCGATAAAGAAAAATCTAAAGTGTAACACTTTTTCTTTAAAAATACAGTTTATATATATTAGAAAAGCAAAAGTAATCAATATTTCTGATTTTTTATGTTCCATTCAAAAGGACAGTGAAGAGTTACTGAAGAGGGGTGTCATTGCCAAAGGTGTAAGGGCTTTTTCACTAATGATAATTTGCTAGACATTTTATTGAACTACAATGTTGCTCTGGGTCTGGAAAAAAATAAGGAGAATAAAGTGGAATTTCCTCAGTGGAAATGGAGGACTGCAAGCCATACTACATTAGAATCAAAAGGTTCTGTCCTTTAAAGAAATTACAATGGGTTTAAAAAAGATAAGATTATTATCATAACACCCAACTTTTTTTTTACAGAGATCTAATATTTGCACAAATGATACTGTTTTCACACCTTTCATTCTTGAATGTGAATGTGCACTTAACCACATCCCTCACAGGGCAATGAAATCCAGATTGGATGCAGGGTCAGAAACAATCACTGGAATGCATGCAACAGAGGAGCAGAATGTACTGACTTTTACTGGGAGTATTGGCCCTCTGGAGGAGCCCTCAGCAAACAACACCCACTCACACTCACATATCCCAGTGCAAAAGTACCTGTATTCCACTTTCACATATAGTTTGAAAAAATATAACATCTCAAAATCACAAAGTGATCGTAAAGTGCTCTCCTTCAGAAATATTATTGTATTGCAGTGCTGTGATCAATTAACTGTAAGTACGACTGCAATCTGTTGATTTATTTGACTGCAAGTATTTTCTTGCAAAGCTTGCATTTATTTCACAATTGTTTTCAGTGTCATTCCTGTATTATTTCCCCACCTAGTTTTCGAATGGATTACAAGAATTCTACAGATATGCTTTTATGAATCTGGATGGGACCATTGGTAATGCCTGACTCATCTTTTGCTGTTCAAGATGCTTTGCCTGCTGAACAAAAAAAAAAAAAAAAAAAAATAAAAAAAATAAAAAAAATGCTGTTCTGAAGGTAAAAGTTTCCATTTTACTATTTTAATTGTAAAAAGAAGTAGTTTCAACTGAGCCCAGGAACAAACTAAAAGCCAGTGAAACTGATACAGAAGAGAGTTTTCAACTCTCAATAACCAGGTCCTGTTGGAAACTGACGTTGATTAATAACTGCTTCCAACCAGAATAATTTTGCTATGGTCTCTAACTCATACACCTATTGATCCTTTCTGTGTTAATCTAGAATAGTGGGGTTTCTTTAAATCATTTTTCTGATTTTCACAAAAGCATATTTTGTAATATATTTGATATGTTCCTCAGCTAAAGACTGTGTCACAACAGCTGGAGAAATGCAAAAAGTAATTGATACTTACCTTTGGAGCTACACATTAGTTTGGGAGGTGCAGATGATCTAGCTAGTTTGAATCAAGACCTGCAAAGACCAAATTAAACCAGCAACCCTTGTTTAACAACTGAGTTCTTCAGAAGTAACTGATATATCTGGACAATCTCCAAATGCAGTCCTATGTAAAATACATTGCCAAAATCTGAGCTTGATGAAATTAAAGTATGCTTGCATACCCTGAGGCAGGAGTCTCTATTACTATATAGTTTAAACAAATCACTTTTCTGGGAGCTGCCTTAGCAGTGATAACTATTGAGAACATGGGAAAGGAATGGACTTAATGGGCTGCACAAGAAGATATTGTGGACTGCATGTGAATTACTTCACAATCTGACTCTTGTAAAATAATATGAGGATAATATTAAATAAAATCTCAGCAACTGTGAAGAAAGTAGACTGAAAGCTGAATGTCAATGCACAGAACCTTGGTTTCAGCACTGAGATGGAAAAGAACATCTTGGACAATGCAATTATCAATTGTTTGTCTCAGAGTGGTAAACTGGAAAAGGGCCAGGCACCATTCCCTCCCAGCAGAGCCTTTTCCCCTGCAGGCTGCAACATCATTCCAAAAACCAGAAGTGATGTCACCTCGCTTCCTCTTCCAGAATCTGGCCCCTCAAATATTCATAGTTCTTTATGGGTAGAGGTGGGACAAAGAGACATACTGCCACAGTTGGTGATTTTAGTGGGATTTCAGTATTTGGAACCCTGAAAATTAATCAGCTTTTTAAAATTCAGTGTTATCACATGAGCAATTTCCTCTACTCCCCCTTCTCTCTTACTATGAGGACAGGTGATTTTATAAAGCCAGCTACAAAGTGCCCACAGAGTCCTCACAGCTTCCTATTTTGCTCTGGAAGAAGTCCCATTATTTTTAGAAATATTGAGGAGGTAGTAAAAGTTGTTACTGTGCAAGCAGAGAGTGTGCGCACACAAGGTGGCCTTGTCTCTGACTCCTATGAACTGAGTAGCCCTTTTTTGTTGTCCATATGCAAAGAAGTAGCCTTTGCACATCCAGGTCTGCAAAAGGAGGCCATACAGACAATCCTAAAGGCACAGAGTTATAGGTCATAAGGAAGATCTGCAGAGGCACTGGAACCATTTTTGCAAATGTTCACATAACCTTAACAGAAACAAGAGGATTTATTCAGAACATGCAATATTGGATAGAACTACTTATCAATAGCCAACTCACCACAACATACTGTTTTACTGTTATTATAGTGAAAAACATGTTCATGACAAATGCCATCGCAAGATGATCCTCATGTCAACTAGGAAATGCTATTAATGTTAAGACTAGTGTTTCTATTCTTCCATTCTATCTTCATAAGTACCACAATATGTCTTCTTTAATGTTTTCCATCAGACCATGCAATAACTCATTATGCATCATCACTTCCCAAGGAATTGAACAGCCATTTGTACATGCCCCATTCAAGCAGGGTAGACTTTAAAGGATACATTATAAACTCTTTAAGTTACACTGTCCTTAGGCATGATTTTGCTCAGTGCCAGTTAGAATATACTTTCCACAATTTAAATCCATGGCTTCACAAATGCAGCCAAGAAAGCTTTGTAAACATTGACAAGAGACCCATTCACACTACAGAATTATAGTGTTATTAGTCCATTTCAACTGCCTTGGCTCTGTCCTATGGAATCCCGGGGCTAGCAGTTTAGGGAGGAACATTTACAATTCTCAACCAGAGGGCTCTACTGCCTCCCCAAAACTACAAAACGCAGGATTCCATAGGACAGAACCATGAATGTTAAAGTGCAATAATAGCAGTATAATTTT
The DNA here is from genome assembly GCF_019175285.1 of Sceloporus undulatus. Taxonomy (NCBI): domain Eukaryota; kingdom Metazoa; phylum Chordata; class Lepidosauria; order Squamata; family Phrynosomatidae; genus Sceloporus; species Sceloporus undulatus. The sequence continues at coordinate 98,253,997 of NC_056525.1, forward strand.
GTGGTATGAATGAGCCCCCTGGAAAACCAAATAATGCATGTTTGACCTTCAGAGAGGATGTTCATATATTACCTGTCCTATCAATTGAATAGATAAATGCTACAATTATATTTAGGAAGTAATACCCAGACATGATCTACATTGCTCCATGCTGGCTATGCCACCTACAATCACTCAATAATTATTCTTTTGCACTATAAGAGTAAATGTGGGGGCGGGGGGTCATATTATTCCTTTATTGGTAATACTGGAGTTGATAAATTTTGGGAATGTGATTATGTCCTGCTCAAAATGCTTAATTGCATTACAAATGGAATATTTTTCTCAATAACAATTATCATCATCATCATCATCATCATCATCCAGCTCAGAAAATGAATGGGATTCTGAAGACACACAATTAGCAGATATCCAAAGCCCCCTGCTTACTAGATGTATGCAAAAAGAAAGCCATCATTCTTACAAGTAAAGTTCTTTACACTTAATCAATGTTATTTCTCTCCTAGTCATGATTAAGGCCTGATTAGTTGCTTAAAAAATACTTGAAATACAAAGCCAGGTGTTTCATAGATATATATGCAGGTAAATTCACTGAAGTTAATCAAAGCATTTACTCTCAATAACACTCTCACTGTTTGCTTTGAATTATGACCATACAACCTGATCAAGCATCTTTTAGTCTGATGAATCACTTCTCTATTTTACTTAATTATCTCAGTTGTTCCTTGCAAAGGCTTTATGCTTAGGCTCTAAGGCAAGCAAACTGGTGTTATCAGATGCTTTGACCCACAAGTTCTAAACAGTATGGCCAAGGATCAGGGATTATGGGGAGTGTAGTCCAAAATATCAGGAAGGCAAACAGGGAGACTGAATGAGAACATGGAACTATAGATCTTGTTAAAAACTTGGGAGAGCTCAGAAATTCAGTCAATACAAATTCCAGTGGGAACTGATCCAATCTACACCTCTTGGAAGAATGAGATTAACAAAACGTGGCTTTCTAGAATTTTCTAATACATTTCTTGACTAAAAAGGGGGGCACTCTATGGGTGCAATGCGTTTTTAAATGAACATTTTGAAAAATCCAAAAAGGAAATCACAGAATAGAACACATGAATGCACGTGAAAATGACATGCGCCATTAAAAGACAGATTTATCCATCCCTAATAGGAATGACCCTACCAGAGGATAAAATTATAAAAAACTGCATGCACAAACAATACGATATCCAAGAAGATTCTGTCTATCATTAATTGCTATTTGGTTTATGAATATCACATTACCACCAGACCATCAGAGATGAGGGACAGAGGAAGTGTGAGTTTTGTAATATTACAGTACACAACCTAGAAATTGCCATGTGGAAATGTTGGTATGGCTATAAGTTATGTTATGGACATTAGCAGCTAAACCACATATTCTTTCACCTTCTTGCCATGTTCAATGCATTCAGCCATACTTGCGAGGAAGAAATATTCTCATTTGCACTAACAGATGTTGATCAAACAAGGGAGCAGAGGAGTTGCAGAATTAGATAACATTTATATGTGGCCTTTTCAGGCAAACCCTTTTTAATCCCATAAATTCTATTAGGAAAGGTAGCAGCCTTCTTTCACCAAATGTCTCATGGCAACCAAAGAACATGCCAGGGTAAGTAACAACCATCATAAACACCTTTAGAAATAAATGAAGCTGAATTTTCCTGTGGCAAACCAAAATCAGAAACAAACTTTTTTCCCCCATAATAAAGCTATATCAGTAGTTCTGGAAGCAGATAAAGTCTGAGCTAAGGAATATTTGTCTCATGCTTTATTTATAATGTGAGTATTATCCTCTTTTCTTTTCTTTTCTTTCCCCCCTTTTCTTTTATTTCTTTTTTTTTCATTCTAACTAAGACATTGGAACATGTTATCAATAGATCTCTTTGTAATTTCCAGCAACAAATTCCTCCCACCCTTCCTAAGCAGTAGGTGTTGAAAAATCTGAATCAGAATTTGAAGGCTCATGGCTTCCAAACCAGCAGGAGCCAAGGTTTAATTGCTTGGAAATACATTTTCACAGCTGATACTGAAGAACAGAAAAAAGTCTGCATGTCAAGAGGCTCTAAACTAATCATTTAACCATAACATACACCACCCCACACCTAGGGACAGAGTAACTGTTAACAGCTTGAAGCTGTTAAAAATACACCAATGGGCTGGTTTCCTTTTTCACACCCCCAGTGATACATTTCCTAAGTCTGAATAAATTAATGGGAAGAAAATGTCCCATTTTTTTTCCTGTTCTGCCACTGTAAATGACAGTGATGGTGTGCACACTCACGTTTTAGGCTGAGAAAGCATCACATCATCTAGTGTTCATTAGTTATACAAATGTTAGTACCTTGCCTGCACAAATTTAGGGGCTCTTTGTTAGGTCTGGTTACACTCAAGAGACAGAGGTTTGATTTCTGGCACTTGAGAACTGAACAAGAACTGTATCAACAATTAGCAATTAGTCACTAGACCTCAATCTGCCACAACAGAAGGCCATTTTCTTTGCCCCTTGGAAAATAGGAGAATTACATTTCTGGAAGTGTTGAGAATTGTTGATTCCATGGAAATCAGAAAAATGCAGACCTGGAGCTTTTTTGGTCCCTGGTTAATGCATAATAATATTACTAGTGGGATGCAGAAGTCAGTGGAAGATTCAGTCCTCCAAAATGTCAAATGGCATACAAAAATATTTTTAGGTTTGGAGAACTGCCGTGCAGAAGTGTTGAAAGACTCCAGGATCCAGAACACACATAGTGTTTTCTTTCTCTTGCCTTTGTGATGGCTGCTTCCTTAGTAAAGGCCACCATATTAGCAAGGATAGCCATTTTGACACTGCTTGAAAGCAAGCCCTGTTGTGTGTCCCATATAGGTTGGTTTTGGCAAGGCTACTGAAAGTAGGAACTAGATCGAATATTCTATTGCATTCGGTGCAACAGAATTAATCTACATACTGAATGCAAATACTATGAAGTGCATCACACTCCTCACCTTCCGCTCTACTCCTGTCACGTAATGGATTAAATCGTTATTACAAAAGGGCCCTTTTTTAAACACTTACAATAACGCTTCCATGATGAAAATGGAAGTGTTGTGCCATCCGTGATCCCACCAGGAGGCTTCCATCTCAGATTGGTGATGTTTATGCAACAGGAGCAGAGTGGAAGGTAAGGAATGTGATAAACTCCAAAGCCTATCCTTCAAATTCACCTACGGTCCTTGTACACATCCTGCAATTTTGAATTTTTGAAAATTTACCAACATTTTGAGTGAACAAACAGGTTTTAATTTGGGTACAGATAAGGATAAATAATTATTAATTTAGTCTAAGACAAATTCAAGAAAAATGGAAATAGATAATTTTGTATACTATGATACTCTGGGTTGTTTTTCAGGAGATCATGGAAGACATGGGTCAAAACACATTGCAAAATTATCCAGTTTGAGACCACTTTAACTGGCCTGGCTCAGTGCTAGGGAATTCTAGGAATAGTAGTTTACTGTGGCACCAGAGCTCTCTGATGGAGAAGACTAAATGTCTCACAAAATCAAAGTTCCAAGAATTCTGAGCCATGTAAATTGCACTGCTTTTTAACTGAGCACCCTAACTTCTTATCTCTTCAGATTGTGGACATTTATTATGGAAAATAATCACAACTGTAGTGTTGTTTGTTACCGTATTTGTTTGTCATGAAAGTAGATTGCCCAAGATGAATAAAATGAGTAAAAGTGAGCAATAAAATGCTAAAAACTGGTTCAATGAAGCATTACAGTGGTTTATAGATAAGATATCTTTAGTAAAGAGAAAAAATACAGTTCTATCATATGAAACAAATACTGCTGTATTTCACAAGAAATGAGACACTTTTCTGTGAACTCATCAAAGGCCTAGGTGGAAAAGGTGCTCTGTGATTTGGCTTTGTTAAGGACTCTAATCTATAACAAAGAAAGTAGGAAGACATGTCAGCTGAGACAGTAGATTGCATTTTAGATCAGTCCATCACTTTCTAATGGACTCTAGCAGCACCTGATGAGATTAAAAAGGAAGCTTCAAAAGTTTGAGAATCAATATCCTAAGGTAGTCTTCCTTGGAAACAAGAGTGTGAATGAATAATAGGATGGGGAATACATCCCAATTGATCTAGACAACCATCAATTGACAAATAGCTAAACGCACAGGGGTCAAACTTTGGCCCTTCAGTGCATATACTATGGGGCTGTTTGGGGTGAAACATTTTTGGTATGCTTGATGCTTTTACAAGCATGATCTGTCTGTCAAAAAAATATTAGGGCTACCTAATCAAATGAGCATTTTTCTTTTCTTTTTTGGTATGGTTTAAATGTCCAATTTATATATATGTAATTCTTTTCCTTTCTTTTTTAACACATCAAATAGCCTCCAAATTGAACACACAGTTTCCACAACCACTTTCTTGGGAAATAAAAGTGAACATAGAGCACAATGGCAGAGGACAAATAATAGAAAACAAATATTGGAGACTACCCTGAGACTCTGGAATCAGAGGAGGAATATCCATGCTAACCCTTGGAGTTTACAGTCAGGCATGAGCAACGATTGGGAGCCCATTCTCAACAACTTTGTTGATCACAAAATCATGTTGGTGGTGTTGCAAGTTGACGCTGCTGTCAGTAGCTCTGCTTTCTCTTGAATGGCTTGACTGTGTAGATGACAGATCTATATGCAAGGAGATTTCCTTTCTTGTGCAGTTAAGTAGCATTCATAAATTTGTGGCCATGTATGATGTGGCAGCAGCAAGACTCTCATTCAGGATCAGCACCCTATGGTGATTCCTTCCTTATCTGATTCCACCGCTGCCACCAATATGTAGAGACCACTATTACTACTTTACTAGCTGTCACCAATTAAGTGTTGGGATGACAAGATGTTACTGCCACATCTCTTAAACCTCTTTACACTGTGTGCCACCATGACATCAATTATGTGTGGAAACCCTCACAAAGGACTTGCACACTAGAACTCTCTTCAACTGCCAGCACTCTGGAGTTTTAAAATCCCAACACCGTGGCACAAATTGTCAATTGATAACTACACCTCTCCTATATGAAGGGTCCTAAATAATAAACGGCTTTTCCCCTTTGGGAGCATTTTATTTATGTTTGGTAGTGTGGATGATGTTATCTGTAAGCAACTTTAGGCAACTACTTATTGGAACAAAGGAACAAATTTTGTTTACATGCAAGGTTGAATACAGTATCTTTTTTTGTAGGATGTTATTCAGACTTGATGCGGTGTATAACTTGTTTCAGTAGTTAGAAAGTTATTAGGTTCTTTCACTTGACATTATAAACATTCCCTTATAGACTTAAGGGTTAAACAGACCGGCATTAAACCCTGGCATCGGGTTGAAGTAGGGATGTGGCGACCACACACTGAATGCCCCAAATCCTCCCCGATGCCAGCATCACACCACCCACCTAACCGAATGCCGGGTGGCATCAAGCTCCTTCTTCTGCACCACATTCAGACATGCTGCTCTGAAGAACCAGCAAAAAGCCACTGCCATGGCAGCATGGGCAGCTTTTTGCAGCTTTAAGAAAGAGCAGCATTTTGCTGGCCTGTTTTGGGCTGGCAAAGTGCCGGATTGGTCCTACAGCGTTCAGTTTCTGTGGGCCCAATCCAGTACTCCCAGGGACGGCATGGGGCCTCTCTATCGGGGTGGTTTGTACAGCCCCTTAGTTTCCACAGAGCCTTTATCTAGCCTCGGTATCTCTTAACCCTTTTGTTTATGTTACACAAACAATGACCATAACTGAAACTTCCTTAGTTTCATAAAGTGTTATTTCATCTGTTCTCCAGATCACTTTAATAATATCCACTGCCTCCTAGTGATATATATATATATATATATATATATATATATATATATATATCCATCCCCCAGAGGATATTAACACATATACTTTAATTCTAGACTCCTCTGGCCCCTAACTTGGGTAACGAAGGCCCGGTACATACCTTATTCATGGTCTGGAGTGGCAGTGGCCTTTTTTCCTCTGCAGGGAAGCCGTAGCCACCAAACCACGCGGCTTCCCTGCAGAGGAAAAAGAACCCACAAAAAGCGAGTTATTTTAAAGCCACAGGGGCGGCGTAACAAGTGCGCCACTGGTGCACTGGTTACGTAAGTGCCGCATGGTGCAGTGCTTACATAACAATGGTGGTGCCCGTGTATACAGGGTGCCGCCATTCTTATAGCACTGCACCATACTAGAGTTAGGGACCATACGGTTGCTGCATGGTCCCTTAACCCTAGTACAGCACCAGCACAGCACATTAGCACCGTCTGTACCACGCCTAAATCCCTTCTAACGGCACCTTACAGCAGTCTCCTTAGCCTCCTCGGCTGCTATCCCCTCAGGGTACTATGAAACATTCTCCTAAACGCATGGCTCTGCCTGTTTATATCCTCTCCTGGAAGTAGCTCCCAGCTTTTCTAGCTTCCTTCCCATTCACTGTTCTCAACATTCTACATTGCCTGTGTTCTCCATACCCTGTTTATCCCATGTGTTATTTCATGTCTCCATTTCTATATTGCGCGCGTGTGTGTGTAATGTAGCCATTTATCCTAATCCAATGTACAATTTTTCAGAGCTATGGTGCACAGAAATTAAGAGTTCATAGAAAATTCTACTGGATACAGGGAGAAACCAGTCTGATTTTTAAGGGCAAATTAGATGTAAACAGAAGACATAGAAATCTGCATCCCTTTTTGCCTCTAATTACAGCCACGTAATTTTACCTGGCATCAATATGGCCTCTCTGAATAACTAAAAAGAGAAGAATCTACTGCTTTCTGTTTATAATGCCAATGTTTTAGGGCTTTTTTTATTGACCATGAAAAATAAAGTAATCTGATATCTAATAAATTGTAATGCTACACAGATATAACATATCCATGATAGTGTTTTCTTGTTGAAACCTTAAGGTTGTAAGTTAAATGAAAAGGAGTCTCCATGAATCTGTGCTCCTGAGGGGCTGTGTGACAAAGAATAAAAACAAATTAAATGGGGTGGAGAACAAAGTTGTTTGTGTATTATATAGGTTACATAATGGTGAGCCAAAGTCTGGTATGATGTTATTATGTGCAGTTTTAAACACAATAACTTTAAAGATTCAGCCCATGCACTGTATCATGTATTTGTATCCCTGATGTCAACCTTTAAAAGACAAGCTTGAAAAACAGAGTGAAAGCTTTGATGTTTCAGAGTGTGTTTGTTTGTTTGTTTTTTAAAAAATCAAGTCAGGGTTTCCCAATGTGTAAAAAGACTTGGCTTTGCCTCCCCACAGATTACATCTGAAGAAGAAGTCTGTTTGGTTCATTTGATGGTCAGATGTATGTCATGCAATATCTGATGAGAAATCAGCAAGTCTGGTTTGGTCAGCTCTGCTCTGAGCTGTCAGAAGCATTTCTCTAGAGCCACTTTTGTCTTGCTGTGCATCAGAGCAAAATAATATTTTATTGTTCATAGTAATTAATAATTCATCAAAAGAGGTGTATGTGCATACACATGTGTATGTATGTGTGCGCACAGAGAGAGAGAGAGAGAGAGAGATCATAATAAATCCTCTAGATAAAACTGCTTGGTACTTTTGCATTTAAAAATGTTCCGACATGTCTTATATCATCTGATATTGGAACAAGCTGGAAAATGTAATATAAAAATTTGATAAATTGCCTTCTGTCTGTAAATGAGAAAACAGACTTGTAAAATGTGAAATGAACCATTCTGGCAAAGGAGAATTTGAGCTTAGAGTGTAAACACTTGAGTTAATGGCTAAGGTATCTCAGAGTCTCAGAAGATGCAGTACACAGGAAGGGTGAAACTGAGGTTATGGAGTCTCTTCAATATTTTACATTGAACATCCTTACCGGCCGTAATTAGACAGATTACCTGTTATGCATGGTGTAGTGTGCTGAACAGTTTTAAACTGGCTTGTCCTCAAGGCAAATGGAAGCAAAGTCAAAAAGAATTACACTCTACACAAATAACACTGAATGTTCTATTAATGGCTGAGGCAAAAATGAAACCTTCCCAGCAAATGCTGTATTTAATTTTTAACTCAATTGACTACAAAAGACTTTGTTAAATAGTAACTGGCCATTTGAATTTATGTATCCATCCCTTTTCCCTATACATACACACACACTAGTGACAGGATTATAAATTGTTGAAACAAACCATAACAAAGCCCTGTGTTGCAGTTGCTTGAACTTATATGTGAACTCCAAGATTCAGTTCTGTTATTCTATGCATCTTAAACCATCACAGTACAGGCACAGAGCAGAGATTTATGGGCATTCAGATACACACACACACTCTCTCTCTCTTTCTCAAATATACACACACAGATATCTCATATATGTTTGGAGACAGAAAAGGTTCCTCTTTATGAACAATGAGATATGAGCCTTGTGACGGGGAATTTTGGTGATCCAGCACTCAGAACAGCATAAAATATTGTGCACATCCCAGTCAAGACTGATAAACTGTCACAGGGTGCATACACATGAATCAATATGAATTATACACTAAATTAAAAACCCATCACTTCATAAAGCAATCCAGATTTCAAAACCTTTCAAGATAAAATGCTGCCACATAACAATCCACACCTGCAATTTAACTATTGATAACAGATATCATCCCAATCAAACTTTATCTTCTAGCTATCTGTCTACCTGCCAGTTTTTGATATTATTTTTTTCTGTGGCCATAATTTCTTTGCATACAAGACTATGGCTAAGGATGCATCCACATAAGAAGAATGATAGCAGCATCTTAAAAGGGAAGAACAGCATAGAATAGATATACTGCTCCAGACTGCTAGAAGGAGATAATGCTTCTTAATATTTCTGCACTTATGTTAACATAGAATGCCAGCACCTTTTGTTTGGTGTACTGTTTAGTATTCAAGGAATCATTAAAATTAGGTGACTATAGCAGTGAAGTGATGGGATGCAATATTCCCACTTCACTTTGAAGTGGTTCAGTTCATTCTGCTGCATCAGCAATATAGTATCCTTTCGGATTATTATTTTCTAACAGTTTGAGTTTTGGTCATGAAGAGGAAACCCTGTAGGTCCAATGTTTTTCTTAGGACTTGTACAATTTGATTTGGAAATACCTTTGAAAATCCATATATTTTTCTATTAGTAATTAAATGGTACAAATGTTAACTAGTCATTTTTAGCAGAAATGTGTAGAGTTGCCCTAAGCATTCATTTTAATGGTATCTGAACCCATTAACAAAGTTGCAGCATTGTTGTTAAAAAAATGTCTTTTTACCTTTTGATTTAGATCATGTCATGAAACGTGTCAGGCAGAGTATTTTGATGCATTGTATTTAATTGAAAGATACTGTTGCATTAACTAGCCCCTGCCCATGTATTGTTCTCTGTACTTTGTTTTAAACAATTAACTATTAAGAAATGCAAATTACTTGAAAGAAAAACAAATCTCTGACTATGCAATCCCTTCTAATAAATTGCAAGACCTACTAGTTAATTACCTGAATGTCAGATATGATGTGAAACATTACATAAAACTAGATACAGTGAAAATCTCAAGTATTCAAACAGTGTTTTAGCTTGGCTTAATCAAATTGCAATGCTCTGTTTCCATAACCTTTATGTTCAGATAATGTAATATATTTCTGCATTATCTGGTGCAATCACTCAAAATTATAAAACGTTAAAGTTTTTTTAAAAAAATGTTTACTGTATATATGCTAAATTCCTGAATCTATTTAATCATCTTATTTGGCCAACTACTTGCTAAGAAAGTTCATTGTGTCAAACAATCCTGATTGTATTTTGCATGAACTGGGGGGAAACATTTTAGAAGAGTGTTTATTAGGAATTTAAACTAGATGTTCTCATTTGAAATAGTCTCTTTTTTGTTAAAAAAAAAAAAGACTTTATATTCAAATCTGAAAATTGATCAGGATTTTCCTTTGAAAATACATTTTTACTGGTCTGAATACTGTGAATTTTACCTATTTCTAATGCATTCTGATCATCCCTGCAGTTAAATGATTCTTTTCTCTATTCATAGCCTGGTAGTCATCTCACAGATTCACTAATTCAGATGGATTAAAAATAAGTGTGCTTTCACTTCCCTAGTCATGTATTTTTTACACCATAAAATGTTAAAAGTAATTACTCATTTATCATAAAAAATCTACTTATTTGTCTTCTCTTATTCCACCAATTTGTATGGCATAAATCTAGGTCATAGCATTGCTGTCAGAAAGAAGGATTTTTTAAATGCAATTCTCTAAAAGTTGATGTCTTTTCAGTCCCTAGTGGTCACATTATACATAATGTAATGCCATTAGTTTGCCTTCAGAATGTGTATAGAGCATGCTGGCAGGAATGAATCACCTGATAGGAGCTAGCTTATTTATCGTAACAGAATCTACTGGATGCAAAGACAAAGGAAACATTTTCAAGAAATAGATATAGGCAGAAAGCACTGTTGCATGTCTTTGAATACTGTCCATGATAGGTTTGCCTTAGAGTCATCATATTTCTGCTGCTTCTGTTGTTTATATCCCTCCTTTCTCCAAAAAACAGAGCCTAAAAATTTGTATCATACAAAAGTTTAAAAATGTAATTAAACTATCAATAAAATTAAAAGTGTCTAAAAACAAACCAAAACATACGAACAATTTAGTCCCAATTTAATACCAACAGAAGGACAACAAGAAGGGTGCCTGTCTAACCACTCTGTGAAGGGGATTCCAGGGCACGTGAAGAGCCACCTAGAAGGCCATCTCCCATTTTGCCACCAGACACTGCTGTGAGGGAGGTAAGACAAAGAGAAGAGCCTCCTCAGAATATCTCAAAACATGGGCAGTCTCATATAGGGAGATAGGCTGCTTCAGACAACCAAGGGTTTAAACATCCTAAACAATACTCTGAATTGTGCCCAGAAACAGACCAGCTTTCAGGCTGTTGCAACAAGTGAGTCATGTGCTCTATATAGCTAGCCCTATTTAGCAATCTGTCTGCAGATCTTTGGAGCAGCTGAACTTTCCAAATGCTCCTCAAGGGCAGTCTCATGTATTATACTAGTCCAAATAGGATATAACTAAGGAGTTTATCACATTAGCCTCTGTCCTGCCTTGATCTTGCCACAATCTCATTATTTAAACAGAACAAAAACATAAAAGTTTGGGAGCTTTATTATCACACATCCCTTCAATAGAATGACAAGGTAATTTGGTGCTATCAATGGTCCCTGCATGGTCTCTTCTGCTCTCTTCCACATGCCACCTTAACTCCAACTTCCTGACCATCCTTCATACCTCTTTTTTTTTTAATTAAAAGTTGAAATGCACTTCTGGAGTTATGGGGACATAATTTAGTAATATATTTTCATGAAGGATTATGATTTGCCTTGGCTTCATGTCCTAGAGTTCAGAATATGTTACTAGAATGCTGCTATCAGTGTGTAAATGGGGCGGCGTGGGCGTGATGTCTTGGCGCCGCTGAAGGGCACTTGTGGCGCCCTTTCAGCGGTGCCAGAAGGAGCTCCGTTTTGGAGCTCCTTTGGCCACGCATATCGCTGCCGCAGCCTTTAAACGGCCATGCCAGTGATACAAAGATACCTGCACCCGCCCCTTTCCCCACTGCTGTCGGGATGTCCTTGTGGCTTGAAGCCCCAAGGACACCCCTTTCCAGGCCGTGAGGAAGTGGCCTTTTGCCGCTTCCCTGCAGCCTGGAAAAGCAGAGGATTGGGGCCTTGGGGCTGCCGCTGTGGCAGCTGAGGCCCCGATCCATCAGGGAAAGGGGTGGGTGCAGGCCACCCCAAAGGGGCAGTCTGTATCCCACCATAATTTGATACTAGCTGTACATGAAAACCAAGTCTTTAATAGCTGTCAGATCAGCCAAGATCCCAAGTGTACTACCACTGGACTCTCCTGCTTTCACTAGGATAAGGACTCCCCTTCCTTCTTGCAGCCCTCTTGTATGCTGCCAAAACCTGGTTTAGAGGTCTGCAAAACTACTGTGTCACAGAGGATTACAAGAATAGGGTTGGAGAAGAAAAATCCAGTTGGTTTGGGGGTTACCAAAGGTCACCATTGAATCTTGGTCATATCTTTCATGTGACTCTCTCCACCCATTAAATTTACAGCTGTCAACACGTATTTTATTATGATTTCAAATCCACCACTTTCAATCAATAATATAAAAGGAAACACTTCATATTTATTTGAGTATACAACACAGCAGCAATTTTGAAACTCACAATAGATGGGAAAGGTAGCTGATGGTGTTCTTTCAGCAGATGGAGAGGGATGGACGAGATGCAAACTAATCTGTTATATTGGAATCTTTAAGGTCCTTAAGTTGTTACCCACCCATTTAAGTTGTAATCCACCCTTGTCATTTCTTTAGTACATTGTTATCAAGGGTCTATTTGGACATAATCAAGAAGAAGATAATTGACTGCCAGAGAGAAAGATGGTTTCCAGAAGACAAACTGATAATGATACTCTGGGTTAATAAATTGGCATGTAGCCCAAAATAGCACATAAAAATTGAGCTAATAGAACACCTCTCCTTCATAGCTCTCTTAAGAGGGGATTGAAAATCCCAGAGAAACAACAGGGTCAGCTACTACTAGACTATATTAAAAATGATAAGAGTCATTGGAGGATTTAAAATTAAGTGGAGCAAAATTAAATATTCCAGGAGGAAAGCATTACAGAGTTACTGAGTTTGGACTTTGTTTTGCCTGCTGATAGCCATTTAGTCCAGGAGGAATTCACAATAATATTAAAAGTATGTACTGACATAAGTAATGCTCCAAAGTAAATGCTGCTAAGCCTAGGCACAGTGTATACTGTGAACATATGTATATTGTATTGTAGAATGTGATTATATAGTTTATTTGAAAAGTTATATCAGAGTTGTGTTTCCTTTTGATATAGTCCCCACTGGACTCAAATGGGGCTTACTTCTGGGTAGACATATATAGGACTGTCAGTCACAGCACTCAAAAGCTCCTTGTAATCAGATAATCATGAACTGCAAGTTAATCTCTGTCAACAATTAATTTTTAAAAAGATAATCAGTGTGTTTGCTATGAATTGTCACTCAAATCAAATTTCTTTATTCACTGCACACACGGTACAAATAAGGCAGATTTTCTTTTTAATATGCCTTAAAAGACACACAAGGAAACAACACTCTGATAGCGTAAATCAACAACCAAAAAATTGCATGCATGTTAGGAAGACCTATTTAGAAAAAAATATATTTTAAGGAAAATCACAACCAATGTGGAACCATAAATGGTTAAATTCTTGTTGCATAAAATGTGATGTATTTTTAGGAGTTTATCACACGGGGAAATTCTGTGCAAAAGCATAGGTTCAAATTGTAAAAAAAAAAAAAAAAAACCTGCAAAAGTGGGCTGATTTTCACACGACCTCATTGTTATATTAATGTTAACCCAAATGGAAAGTGGAGGGAAAGTATACAAAAGCCACTCCTTTTTCCTTTTGGAAAATCCCAAAAGTAAAAAGGAGCAGCTTCTGTCTACTTTCTGTTTGGTTAACACAAGTTTAACAATGACATGTGTAAAAATCAACCCACTTTTGCAGGTTTTTTCAACCTTTTAAATCCTGTTTTTTCATGGCATTTCCCCCGTGTGATAAACTCCTTAGAAGAGGGAAGAAGAGTGAAACATGATCCCAAATTATTTTCCTGTCAGATTAAAAGATGAGCTGTATGGAGGGTTCAGTTTACTGTATCTCAGTCAATTAGGCCCTCCTGATCTCATCTAAACCAGTTTCCCTTAACTTCAAATAACACTTGCTTACCCATTGGGAAATGGTCAGATCAGAGACCAGAGTTGGGTACTAAGCAATTACTTCTTTAATACTCTAAATCTTTAACCATGAACTTTAATGATCTTAGGCAGGGAACACCAACCTGACTGTTCCTCAGTCATTCCCAGGTGAAGCACCCAGACTCTCAGTGGCAGCTACTATTTTGGCTGGGCAAGCAGCCAGCTGTCAACAAAGGAGACCTTCCTCCATGTCCCATGGCTTAAAGGGAGAACATCTCCTAGGGTGGGCCCAAGGACAGTCATCTTTTCCATACTCTAGGGCTCATAATCCACAGCAGCAAATCAGGAGAAATCCTTTTCACCAAATCAGTGATTAAAAGTGCTCACCTTCAATACCCTCCACCTACCTGCCAGTGACCACATATCTATTCTTACACAACCAGTGCCATTTATCCCATAATTCCATGCAGATGCTCCTGGAACTCCTGGAAACTCCTGGAAAAGGAGAAGAAACTTCTGGTTGGACCCCAAAAGGAATCAGAAATTATTTAAATGGCTTGAAGGATGTGAGGGTGGTTTGACTGAGCAAAGACAATAGGTGAGTTTGAGGTGGAACTACAAGTAAGCAAGTTCTCCTTCTCCCTCTCCGTGCTTAGTCCCACATGCACCAATACTCTAGTCTCTCTTCCCAAAGGCAAGCAAGAGCTATCCCTTCCCCAACAGTTGTGCTTTACTGCACAGAGGTGGAGCCAGATTAACCAACTAAGCCTACATAGACAAAGGTGTTTCCTTCCCATATTTGTCATAAATCTTCTTATGCTATACGAAGAAACTTCTATTAAAAACACTAGTTTTGTCATTTTCAATCCCACCTGCTGTTTCAGAGTTCTTAGATGGCAGAGCCTCTGTTATGTTCTAAGACTGCCAACATAAGCCCAGCACTAGAATGGAAGAATTTGTTTATTACATGTTACTACTCTGCTTTTTTCTTTAAATTGTTTTTTTCCCACTGGGAGATATCTCACACCTGCTCCATGTTGGGGCCTGTGCCTGTGGAACCAAAGCTACACCTAATGTGAACTAGGGTCACTCGCCAATCTGCACCATTTTCCTGTACCATGACAGAGCTCGGGGGATGGGGGGTGGACAACAACTATGGATGTTTCTTCAGGGTATAGAAATAAGGTTCTACAATCTTCTTCTTATCTCCCTCATGGCTGTCAGACCTTCCTGTGTGTTCTCAGAGAAGCTGAGTCAATGTACTCTATGCTGGGATGTTTTCCCAGGGGCCATAGGACTGCATGATTTTTTATTGATTGTTGTTGTGTGCCTTCAAATCATTTCTGACTTAAGAAGACCCTAAGGCAAACTTATCATGGGTTTTTCTGGCATTGAGAGTGTGTCTCTGGCCCAAGATCACACTGTGAGTTTTCACTGGTGAGCATGGATTTGAATCCTTATCTTCAGAGACCTAGTCCTACACTCCCTGTAGTGGCACACTAGCGCCACTACACCACACTGCCTTCTATTCATAAATTAATATTAAACATATCACTATATGTGTTTTCATGATGGCATTTATTTATCTAAATGGTTTTCATAACTGCATTTATTTACTTTACTGAAGTGAAATTTTGTTCAGTGTTCTGCTC
>NC_056525.1:98269533-98304252 GCF_019175285.1 Sceloporus undulatus
TCACTTCCTTTTGTTGGAGTGAGAGGAAAAGGGCAACTCCCCTCCCCTCGATTTTTAGTAAAGGCAAACTGTCTATTTTCTGAAACAAACAAGTGCAGAATCATATCTGATCCCTAAGGAATATCAGTGGGAATGTGCAAACCAGCCTGAAGATGCAGCAGATCAACATAATATTATATAAATATAGTTACAAGCCTATATTGATGCAGTTGGGGTAGATTTATATAATGAAAGCCAACTGTAATGAATGCAAATAACTAGTTTTGCAGTCATGAGAGAATTTTAGATTGGCATTTGTCAAACAGACACACACAGCAATCATTAAACAGGCATCCAATTAAGCAGTTCAAAACACATTTAAAATCTAGTAAAGAAGACACTGGGTGATCTTGGGCAAGTCACATGCTCTCAGCCTCAGTAAAAAGTCTCTGAACAAATCTTGCCAAGAAAACTCACCTTAGCGTCGCCATAAGTTGGAAATGACTTGAAGGCACAACGACAACAACCAACAACAACAACAACAAAGAAGAAGAAAAAAGCATATTACACCCCACTAAAAGACACTTTATTTAGACCTGTCTAAATTAAAAAGGTCTTTGCCTCTAGGTGAAAAATAATATAAAAGCAAAGAGGATATTAACTGAACCCCCTGTGGAAGTAACCTGGGGGTAGCCACAAAGAAGCTTTGCAGTGCTTTGGCATTGTGGAATTTATACACCACATGCCATAGGAGTGCCACAAAGCTGAGGTGGAGGCACAAAAGCCAGTGTTTTGGTGGCTCAAAAAGGAGCAACATTTTGCATCTTCTTTTGGGGCTGGCAATAAGACAAATTGGGGGCACAGCGTGCAGTTGCTGTGGACCTGATCCAGCTTTCTCCACGGCAGCTTAAAGCCACCTCTTTAGGGCCGTCTGTTTCGGCCCAAAGTCTTTCAGGTCATTTGAAACCAAATCATGTTGGGCTCTATAAGTCTTAACCATATGCAGGAACAACAGAGGTGTTTATCACATGAAATGGGGCAGGATTATAGAAGATACTCCGTTTTGATACTAGCATTTGTAGTTTTGTGATCCTACTTGTGCCATTTGGAACTAACTAAAAAGATACAAAATATGTGGAAGTTTTCAAAAGTTTTCATCAGGTCAGATGTCACAAAAAGCAGGTTGGGGTGTAACTAGGGGAACTTACTAATGCAGAAGTCTGCATTGTACCTTGAGATGGAATCAGGAGGGAGGCTGTGGCTTTGTGGCTGTCACAGGCTATGCCCAGGGATGTCTGTTTCAGAAGACTATTTCTCATAAATGGCAAAGTATAAGAGTGGGACTAGGTAAAGCACCACAGAGAGATTTGATAAGACATAAAATCAAAAGCCTTACAGAGAAAACAGAGACAAATGATTGAAGAGTCAAGACTACATTAAAAGAGGAAATCAAAGGGAGAAGAGAAAAACTGACCATAAAGTGAAAGCCCAATGTTTAAATTGAATAGGAGATGAACAGCCAGTGAAAAGAACAATAGAAAAGAGTAACATGACTATGAAGAAGATAAATAATGTGGGTAGATGAATTCTGGAAACAAACCAAAGGTGAGAAGGGGAGGGGGCGTGAGAGAAGAGCATTACATTAATCAACAAAAGAGGTGATTAAACACTGAGCAGGCATTTTTTCATATTAGAAACAGATGGAAAATGATAGCAACACTGCAAGGGGGAAAATGGCAAGATCTGGCAGCAGAATCCATCTGCTGGGAAATAAAGAATAGTGAAAGACAACAATGAGATGATGGACACACTCATAGAAGTAAAACACGAAAGCTTGCCAGAAACAGTAAGAGAAGGAGAAAAGAATGATTTAAAATGCAACACAATCTATTCAGTCTTATTATTTTTAGGTTTTAGGTGATGCTGAGATATCCAACTGTAGATGTCAGATAACTGGAAATATTGACCTGAAATAAGAGATGAGCAAAGGAAGGACAGAAGTAAAGCAAATTTTAATGTTGTGAGTTTAGGAATCACAATATAAACTGAAATAATGAATTCAAAGGAAGGACAGAAGTAAAGCAAATTTTAATGTTGTGAGTTTAGGAATCACAATATAAACTGAAATAATGAATTAATTGATCAAAATAATTGATATAAAGATTAAAACCAAACAGCCATGACAGAGCCCTGAGAAAAAGGCCCAGAGCTCAGAAAGCTGCTTTTAAAAAATAATGAATTAATTTTAGTCCCAAGGTACAAAAAAGAATTAATTACATTTTTTTAAGAACAACAACAAGAAAGAGTATATAGCACCATTGAAACAACCAGATTTAATATTCATTATAGCATGAGATTTCGTGGATACTCAATCCACTGCCTAAGATCCATTCCTTAATTTTAGTTACTTTAAAAACACGGTAGCATAAGTACAGTAGCAGGAGAGCAGTAGCATAAAGCACAGCACAATTCAACAGTAAAACCATATGGTATCAATCTTGATGCTGGGAATAGCTGTAGCTGTTGAATTTGGCCAGCCCAATGGACAACATTTTCATTTGGTCTGGTTTCTAATGTGAACACTAAAAATCAGGATAATAAGAAATTGATTTTAAAAAAAAATTGAATGGGAACATGAAAAGGAAAGGAAACAAAATTATTAGATATTTGTCTGTATTTGGTAAAAAGAAACTTTGACTATATTGCCATTGGTGTGTAGTTCAATTCAAGATATAACAGGATTTCAGGAAGAAGAAGTGATCTGTGTCTTCCTTTATCCTTGTCAGCAAGTACCTGGCTAGAAGGGTGACTTGTGGTAATGCTGAAGCAAACCTCTCCTGCTTCCATCCAGGGAGTTTCTGACCAGAAGGAGAATTGTAGGTCAAAACCTGTGAATTATTCTATGGCCTGAAACAGACAGGCAAAATGACACAGCCTCAGGCCATGTTGAGGGCATGCCGTTTACCTGAAGCTGCGTGGAGACTGTGTCATTTGCAAAGAACTGGGCCAAGAAGGAGTGGATAGAATCCATTCCTTCTGGTGGCCCAGTTCAGGGGATGGCCCAGATTGGGACTGGACACATGTGGTTGCCACAGTTCTTGTGTGAAAGGCACCAGTGTGGTCTCCCACCACTCTATTAGGCCCGTCTCTTTTAGGCCTAATTGGGGTGCACTGCTGTAAAGCATAATAGAAACTGGCCTTTTCATTGGAAGATAAATTAGAATAGAGACATAAAATCATAGACTTATAGAGATGCAAAGGCCTTCAAAGGCTATCTATTCCAGCCCCCTGGTAGGAGGAAATATACAACTGAGGTACCCTCCAAAAGATGCTCATTCAAACTCTGTTTAAACAACCTCCAAAGGAACACACTACACCACACTCCAATGAAGTCTATCCCACTGTTGAATAACTCTAATAGTCAATAGGTTTTTCCTAAAATGGTTTTCTGGAAATCTCTGGTTCCACTAGAGCCCTGGTGGTGCAGTGCTTAAATGCCAGTTCTGTAGCCACAAGCTAGTAAGTTTGACAACAAGCAGGCTCCAAGGTCCACTCAGCCTTCCATCCTTTTATAAGTCAGTAAAATGAGTTCCCAGCTTGTTGGAGGCAATGGGCTTACACATTGTAAACCACTTAGGGCATGCTAGTTCACTGGTAATCGGTATAAAAATGTACTTGCTATTGCTATATGTCTGAATGCTGATCTGGTTTACAGTCCCTAATATAAAAGCCTTACATAATAA
Organism: Sceloporus undulatus; assembly: GCF_019175285.1. Taxonomy (NCBI): domain Eukaryota; kingdom Metazoa; phylum Chordata; class Lepidosauria; order Squamata; family Phrynosomatidae; genus Sceloporus; species Sceloporus undulatus. Next base: position 98,273,256 of record NC_056525.1, read on the forward strand.
TTATCATAACTGGCTGAGACTGCATGCAACATCCTTATGATTGAGTGTGTCATAAAGTTGTCAACAACTTCAGTGATTTTTGTTGAGTGGTATGTATGTTTTGGATATGAAATATACTATAATTTTATATGTTTTATGGAATAAGATTTATTTAGTGCTGTCCTATTATTTCTAATGTTTCTAATAGATATATATTTGTGCATGTGTGGGTGGGTGTTAGCCCCTGAAGAAGACCTGCTTTAATATATGCTAAAGAGCTAGGACTTTTTAAAAAAATAAACAGTTGAACATCTAGCATCATGTGGAGCTCTTTCTTTTTCCATTCTCTGCTTATATATGTGTGCTTTCTGTGCTCTTTTTTCCTGTGCTTTTCTGTGGCCATTCTTATAAGTTCATTTACTCTTGTTGGGTCTGTACTAAGAGAATAAGGGTTTATGAAGTGCTGAAGAGTAGCAGTGGGAAAATGAAGATGAAAGTAGTAGGGTCAGTTTTATATGACCCTTTGGGTGTCACAGAAGTGGGATTAGGATGCTAAACTTCCAAATATGTTGGGTAGTGCACTGGGGTTATAAAGTAAGTCCATCTGAGGAGCCCAATGAAATAAATGCTATCCTTTGTCTAATTGCACTTCAGTTACTTTTCTCTATACCTACCAAGCCTTTCTTACTTCCCAAAAGCTAATAAAAAGACTTAATATGCACAAAAGGAGAAGATAAGGACTAAAGTGACCATATTTTCTCTCTTTCTGGCTACAACTTTGGGTTTATATATTTTGCTAGCACATAATCTTGGGGACTGCAAAAGAAATAGTTCATTCCATAATTTGTCATCCACAGATGGATTGGCCCATCAGATTCCTTTACTGATACTCTTTACCTCATCTCCCCTACACTTGTCATGATTGGTCGCATGGGCAAAGCAATGAACGATTATGATTTGTGAGCCTTAATCCTATTCATTTGGTGAGGTAGTGATGCCAAAGGTGGAGAAAAAGGCAGCAAAGCATGATATGGGTAGTTTGCCACTACAGAATCCCAGCCAGGAAAACAAAAAAAATAATGGCCACAGAGGATTTATGTAACTTTAAAGTGGTAACAAAGACAATGAAATAGGTCCTCGATACCTTGGCTCAGTCATTAATCAAAACAGTGATTGTAGTCAAGAAATCAGAAGAAGATTAACACTTGGAAGGACAGCTAGGAAAGAATTAGATAAGCTCCTCAAGTATAATGATATATCATTAAATACCAAAGTCAGAATCTTCTACGCCATAGTAATTTCAGTGTCTATGGATGGTTGTGAAGGCTAGACAGTTAAAAAAAAAAGTTGATTGGGAAAAAAATCAGCTCATTTGAAATGTGGTGCTGGAAGACTATGCTGCCCTGGACAGTTAAAAAATGTCCTTGGAAAAGATGATAATACTTGATAAAGGGGAAAGCAGTAGGAAAAGAGAATTTCACTCTATAAATGGATTGATTTAACCCAGGAACCCATGGCCCAGTTTGCAAGATCTGAGCAGGGCAGATGATGACCAGGGACCTTGGAGGCCTCTTATTTATAGGGTTAACATAAGTCAAACTTGACAGCAAGTTAACAAGCGCAACAAGTAATTTATTCTTCTACTTGCAACAATTTAGTTGCAAGCTGTGAATTCTCAGTAGAAAAGAAGGCTCATAAGCCAATCAGCATGTTTCATCTAGGTTTCATGGGTGCTCAAGAAATATTGGGGAGAGAGGGTTGAAATAATGCATAGTATTATGAAATCTTTTGCTAGGTTACTTAAAAGTCTGGCTATTTTATTTGCTGAATTTCAAGCACCTTTGACAAAGGATGAAATACATTAAGCGTCTGTGTGCCTGGGTGCTCCCAAATAAGTTGCATTTCCATTTAGATTCTGTAAACAATGAAATACCTGGTTTATATTAAGCTCTTGGCTATCATTAACGGCCCTTATTTAGCACCAACTTAATCTTGAGTGATTTCACTTATAAATCAGGTTTGCTGCTGCTGTACATTGTAGACAGCTCACATCCTGAGAAGTCAGAAAAGAATAAGTGCAGAAAACCCCCAACAAGCACGAGTCTTCAGGGACTGGGGAAAATCCCATGGAACAATAGGTATTGTTGTCTGCCTAGTTGTTTTTCTGACAAGAAGTTCCACTGAAAACCTTGTAGCACTGTCTTCCCTGACCATGTTTTATGCATTACTCTTTCCTGACATAGAGCTAATTCTCAAGGCAAGAAGAAAAAGTATGTGCTTCATGGGATTTATAAGGCAATGAGAACCTCTCTGTTACTCTTGGGTCACTTTATTGAGTAGGAAAACATATTGCTGGTTAAATTTAGCTGGGATACAAAACACACAACCACTCCTTCGTAGACACAGAACTCAAATCTTCCTTGTGGAAAAATAATATTGAAAGATATCAGAGCTACATGTAGTCCCTTTAGTTTTAATTTTGTGGTTAAACAAATTCCTCACTGCATGATGGGTGAATTTGTATTAGAGTGGGATGAGAATTTGCCCAGAAATTTTGTTCAAGAAATCCTCATCTGGGGACAGAAAGGATTTACTATGAGTATGAAAGGGAGCACATTAATTTTTGAGAGAAGTCAGATAGTTGCCTTATTTTTTTATGGGAGTTACAGTGCTGCTCATGCTCCAGCATGACATTGTCCTCAACTCATTTGGTTAAAAAAGGGTGGCTGAGCTGACAAGAGTAGGAGTTATTGCTGCTTCTGCTACCTGATTATGCCCCTTTAAAGGTCCAAGCACTGCAATAGTCACTCTTGTATAAGATACTCTCCTCGGCATACAGACAAGCCTCTTATATTGAGGACTGTTTCAAATCAGCTTTAACTCACACTAGATCCCCCCTCCCAATTGTATTCTTACAATGCCCTCAGTGTTCTCTGTTTTTGCTTTTGTAGTTCTTCCATTGGGTTGCTCTTTCTCTCACTCACTCACTCACTCACTCACTCTCTCTCTCTCACACACACACATCATACACACATCCATAGGCAGTTATTTCTGTTCTCTGCTTACTTTCTGCTTTCTTGAGACAAAAACAGGTGACTATCATTCATTTCTTTGGTGACATAGTAATTACTTATGTGGTAGAGTATTGTTTTTCACAGCCCCTGATTTTACAGTAATAGTTGAATAACAGGGAAAATATTTCAAAGTAATTGGCTTCAGGACTGGACTGTAGGCTAATTAGGGTATTAGAAACTAAGGGTAGTTCAGTGAGTTTCTTCACATATATTTCTGGCCTAAGATGTATCCATTGAATTTTGGGGGCAGCAACCATCTATTCTCTTGGTACTTTTCTTCTAGATTAATTTTGCCCTAAATAGGAAGGCCTGGAATAGATTTGATTTTAATATATGGTGATGGTGACAGTGGTGATGGAAATGTTTATAATAATTTCCTGCTTAATTGGTTTGTGTTTGGGTAATGCTGTCAAACTGAGATAGCAGCACACTGTTGCAAGGTACTGCATTTCAGTCCTCAGGGAGTAAAGTTTCTGCATTCAAAATTAGGAGGAGACAGATATCGATCTTTCAAGTTGAAATGCAAGTGGGATTTACCAAATCCTGAAGAACAAAATGAACTGAGTGATTTGGAACAATTTGGAGCAGCTCTGGAAGAGGTGCCACTGACATAAATTGGTTCTGGAGTGGACCAGCATAATCTCAAGTGTTTGGACCAATCTAGAAATCCAGATGTCACAAATAAATTGTAAAAATTCAAAAAGTGTATCTTTAACAGGAACATACAGTGCTCATGGGGAGAAATTATGTAAAGAAATAAAAACTATAAATTCAATTTTCTCTGTAACATCTCTTAGTCCATTTGCTGTATGACACTGTATTAGTAGCTGTGTTTATTTAGCTGTGTTACCAGATCATGAAAGTGCTGTGATGAGGAGTGGGCAGTTGGTGATTGTCATCTGAAGTAGTATATATATTTATTACGGCACACAGCCAGCACAACGATAAAATACAATACAATAATGACCACGTATACAGTCATAGAAACTCTAACATGTGTCAACTTGCAGGGTATTTTAAAAGGCTGTAAAAATGTTTCAAAGAATCTCTTTAGCATAGTCTGCATATCAGTAACAGAAATTGATAAAAATAATAGAACAGTATAAAAAACCCTATTGTGGGCGGGGCTGTGTTTGCTGGCTGCATGGTGAGAGGCCCACATGTTGCTCCTTCCCTTTCAAGCTGCACGTGACAACAAACTTTCAGGCAAGTTGCAGCAAAACAAACTTTTACCGTATTTTCCGGCGTATAAGACGACTGGGCGTATAAGACGACTGGGCGTATAAGACAACCCCCAACTTTTCCAGTTAAAATATAGAGTTTGGGATATACTCACTGTATAAGACTACCCATCTTCCAACGCACACCAAATAATTTTTTTTAAAAATCAGATTTGATTTCAATATGGTAATTTTCATTCAAATGCTTATGACATGCAGGTACTTAGCATGATATCTTGTTGTATACAAAGCTTGCTTGGACTGGTCAGCTCTCCCTGCCTGCCCAGCCCTCCCTGTCTCCAAGACTATCAGAGCGGTAGCTGCTTTCATACAATTGCCGCAACCACTTTTGAGCTCCCCCCACCATATGTGGCGACCACAGATTCTCCAGTCTGGCTCGGAAGTTTCAGAACCAGCCCTATAAGATGACACCCGGCATATAAGACGACTCCCAACTTTTGAGAAGATTTTCCTGGGTTAAAAAGTAGTCTTATACGCCAGAAAATACAGTATTTGTAACATCCCAACAACCAACCAACAACTACCCAGGTGACTCTAAGACCTTCGGGTTTAACTATAGGCCCTTCGGCCTGCTTCCTCACGCATTGCCACCTCCAGCGTCTTCTTCCCTCGTTTGTCGCTGTGCTGAGGGTCGTCCTCCACAGTGTTTCTCCAGGGGCTCTAGGTCCGCTTTTTCCTTGTCCCTGGGTTCTGGGCCAGTTTGCCACTTTTCCCCTTTAGAGTCCCACCACTCCCCTTCCAAAGTCTCTTTCCTTCCTTGGGCCCACCCTTCTGCACCTACAAAGGGAAACTTCCCTTCTTCCCTAGGGTCCCTCAGGCGCACTTCCTCATGGGGCCCTCTCCGCCGGCGCCCCGTCTCTTACTAGGCTTCGCTTTACCTCTCCTATCCCTTCACCAACCACGACTCCCCAACCTCCTCTTCCGCCACGTTCCCTCTCTCCCGGGCACCTCTCTCCTTTTCCTCTTATACCCTTTGGCTCCTCCCTTCCTCCTTCTTCTGACCCCGCCTCTTGACCCAGCTCTCCACCTGGTCCTCATTAGCCCCCTCAGCTCTCTCCCTTAAGGGTACACCCTCACTACACCTATAGACCATCCTATAACCATATAGGGAAGCCTCATCAATCAGTTTATAAAAGATAAAATTTTATACAGCAAATTACATGGTGTCTGAAGTAGTCTTTCAGGATCTTCCTCTTTTTTAATTTTTTTTGACTTGTTGAATAATCTTATATTTTCTTTTTCTTCCTCTTTACTAATTTGTCTTTATGTGATTGTGTACATTTAGGTATCAGTTGTCTCTGACAGCAAATGGGCAGAGGTAAATTGACAGAGTATTACAGCACCAGCTATCTGCAATCAGAAATCTGTAGGTATGCAGTGGCTTAATGGTTAAAATGCCAGTTCTGATGATCTGAAGATCAGAAGGTTGGCAGGTAAAGGCCCGGGTGCTGCATGATGGGGTGAATGCTTGTCACTAGTCTCAGCTTCTGCCAACCTAGCAGTTTGAAAGTATGCAAATGCAATAGATAGATAGGTACCACTTCTTGGTGAGAAGGTATTCAGTGTTCAGTGTAGTCATGCTGGCCACATAACCACCAGAGCAGTTCTCGGACAACGTGGCTCTTCAGCTTAGAAACAGAGATGAACACCATGCCCTGGTGTTATGACTAGACATTCACATCAAGGGACTATCTTTACCTTTACCTAATCTGTTTAAACACTTAGTCAAGCAATCATGCACAAGACAGTGGCAGAAAAGTCCTAACCACTAAGGCAGCCCTGTAGGGTAGGGGTCAAGAATGATGAACCCCTGGCCAAAGCAGTCTATTCTCCTCCATCCCAAGGAAGCTTAGGTAGGCTGGGGGAAGCTCATCTCATCAGTTGGACTTCTGGCAAAACATCTCTCCTCTTCCCCCTACTTTCTTATACTGCATCACTGAATCTCATCAGTCACATTGCTGTTAGAATAAAATGAAACTCCTCAAGTAAATTATCATTTCATTGTCATACATTTATCATGTTTCTTAGTTAAATTTTAGCAGTGTTAGGTGACTAATTCTCTAAGGTGCCGGTGCCAGAAGAAAAGCAGTATGAATTGCCGATTGCCTGATTGAAAGCTTGTGAAAGAATTGATATGTGCATAACATATGCACATGTGCACACACACAGTGAGTTACTTATCTGAAATGAGGCTGGATTGGTTCCTCTCTTTGGGGGTCTGTTTTGTCTCCATTTTTGTAGATATGTGAAAAGAAATTCAAACGTACAGCCATTTTTGTTTTCCTATTGCTAATCAACAACAGATGCGGTAATCTCGATTCCTGAGTCTAATCAGACTGAATTTAGATCAGACCGAGGCTGCTGCCAAACTGCAGAATTAATGCAGTTTGACACCGCTTTAACTGTTATGGCTACAGTTGGAATCCTGGCATTTGTAGTTTGTTGTGGCAGAGAAGCCTAAATACCCAACAAAACCAAACATGACAGCTAAAGCAATATCAAACTTCATCAATTCTGATGTGTAGCTGCAGCCTGAGTCTGGGCCATTACCATCCCAATCAGATCCAGATTAATTGGGATCCAAACCAAGTGGGGCAGGGACATGCACATCATTAATTGGTAAGTCATTTCCCACCAAAACGTCTTTAAAACTTTCTTGGACATTGATACTAAAGTCTATGTATTGGAATTAGTTTGCATTCTAAATTTTAAAAGATTTATAAGATACTTCTACAGAATTGTTCTGCAGTGCAAGTTATTTTATTTTTGCTACTATTGCTTAAAAAACACACTCTGGGAGCAGTGATTTATAATACATGTTAGATCTGGTTTGATCCTCAGAATTAGCTGATGGAGAATCAGTGTTGCTCTATAGCTTTGATGTTGGCTCCTCCTCCTCCTATTGCAAGCCACAAATTATAGATTTTAGGCAAGTCATAGCCAAAAGCATATTCTATATTATTATATGTTGCATTTTCATAAGTAAATGTATTGCTATTCCTTATCAAAGATGAGGTTAATAAATTGATAAGCCTATTCAAGTGGTAGATGCAGTACTTTATCTGTGTGGCAACTCTTCAATAGGGGGCATTTTTAGATAAAGTGTACCTAGTGAATGAGTATGTTTCCCTGAATTGAGTTCCTTCTTATGAATGTCACCATTGTCACAATGTCACTTGCCCTCTTACTCTGAATAAGATCATACATTACCCAAAGAAAAGTGCATAGCAAATATCAGCTCTTGCCTCTATCTACGCACTAGAAAAGGACAAATAAATAAGTAGTAATAGCAAGAGGGAGGGTGGTGGAGCATGATTCATGTCTCTGAGGTTCAGCAATATACAACCTTCTGGGTTACAGGCTCAGAAGGTGTGACCAGCTCTGACACTAGTCTTGCTTTCTTCTTGATTTGTTTGGCTTTTTCATAATGATTCTAGCAGTATAAGTACTAAGCTGTTCCTGAAGTCCTCTTTGGATCCAGTAAAAATGACTTCTGAACACTCTTGTCACTGGCCAAGGTGGCTAGACGATTCTATGAGACTTTTTAAAAGTTCTTTCAAGGTTCTGGTTTTCTTAATGTGCACAGCAACTGCAACTTACAGGAACCTTGCTGAACAAGAAAGCTTCTACTGAATGGTGATGTTCTTCAAGGGTAGCAGGCTCTATTGTAGCCAGCAAGATCAAGTTGTGGATGTTTCAAACTGTATATGTTGCACTAATGTGTAATGGAGTTGTATACTAAGGACTCTTATACATTTCAAATGTACTTATGCTAAATCAATTAAAATAGACAGCACAGCATGTAGGAAAATTGATATTCACAAGTGCAGAAAGCTGTGACATGTAAATACAGCCATCATTTAGAGTTGTTTTAGTGTACTAAAACATGTCTATACTGCTTTAAAAAGGGGAGGGGAAGCAAGATAATGTCATAAAGGAATGACAAAATCTAAGGGCCAAAAAGCCATCTGAGACGGAAGCCAAAATGTACTAAATGAAAGAAAGATTTGGAGGTCACTGGGGAAGTTAAATATTGGAAGGTATGTTTATGTGAGCCAAAATAAATACTGTTTGGGAAATATAACACTAGTCATTTGGAAACAAACATTTTCTTTCTTTGTTCTGAGATTTGTTCAGGCTATGAAACACTATTGGGAAAGACTTAAAATCTCATGCACCTGTCTATGTCTGTTTGTTCAGTTTAACTTCATTTATTGCTCACATCTCAGGGGCACCCCAATCCTTTAAAAAAGTTTGTTTAAGCAGAAGAATTATTTGTACAAAATTGCTTTACAGTGACATAAAACCACATGAGAAACACACGCATGTTTGGACAACAAATTATTTTGGACATAAATATGTAAGGATGTGTGAAATGCATCTCTTCATTACTGGGGAATTTCCTGCTATTCCATCCCACAGTGTTAGATATCCACAGTCTTTTAAGAGAGTATCTCAGAGCTTTCAAACAACTTTTGTTCATGCAAACATATTGCTGTCATTCTTGAAAAAGAGGTCCTTCCATTGTTTACTTACACAACAGTATTTATATCCAGCCATCAGATCTAAAAACTGCTTCTACTTAGTATCCAAACAAAAACTGAGAAGCAGTAAAGCCAACAAGCTTTCTCCCTATCTCTTCAAGAAGTTCCAGAAGCCTCTTCATTGAAAAAGTGAAGGGTACAAGGTTATATGCTCCTTAGCTTCCATGTGGGCCAGGAATTAATGCATTTGCCTCATTTGTGTTTTGGTTGAGGAGAAATGGCTTGCCAAAATTTTCCACTCCATACTGGTTTGTAATTTTCTTTCTGACCATAACACAGACATTAATGTTGGGGACTAGTTCTGTTTCTTTGTAGAGGAAAAGAAACATTCCTGCCCCATTACTGCCCTGACCTGTTTTGATGATGCACAAGGCCAAAGTGGGTGAAACACAGATTCAGTCCACATTTCAGTGCAATTCCCTGGAGTATCTGCTCTGAATCAGGCTGGAAACTCCAGAGAATCCCCTATGTGTGTGGATGACATGATACTATGGGAATGGAGGGAAAAGCATCAGCAGGTGGATGGAAGAGGTCAATAGAGATCACCCTGGGCTGGGCAAGCCTCTGACCTCTTCCTGCCTGGAAATTCAACGCCCAGCACAGCTTTGTTTACATGGTTCCTCCAGTGCATACTGTGTTTTGATGAAACTTGTGCCAGGACAGGAGGGTGTGTGTTTGTGGACAGTGCTGCAGGTATCAGATCATTGTGACTGCCAGTTGAGTGAACAGATTGTCTTCCCCATGGACCCAGAAGCCCTGATGGTAAGCTGTGTTTTCCAGGTAGTACAAATACAGCCTACAACTCACAGAATCCATTAGTCAAGATGATTGTGCTTCCAGTTCACTTCTGGCTGCTGCACGTGGACTGTGTGCTGCTGCAGGGATGGAGGGAGGAATGGTATGAAGTGTCTTCATATAATAACTAGGCCTGCACCATTGGCCTTATTCATGGGGTCAGGCATATCATGGCCCCCAATCCTCAGTGTTGCTACACTGGCATGGAGATTTGCAGAGGAGAAAACTACATGTGAACAACTACTGATCTACCATTCACCCCTGGTTTACTTCTCATTTCTGTACATAAAATAGAAAGGTTGGGGGGTGGGGGGGGGAGAAAATAAAAGAAACTTTTTCTTCCACAGAATAATTCCTATGCAACACTTCAGGATATCGGAATACAGGGGAGATACTGTGGATTAATATTAATCAAATGTGAATACTCCTCACTTGTAAGGATGAAATAGTTAAGAATTTACGTTCCTAATTTGAGCCATCTATAGCACCATGAAAGACCTACCCAACTTAATCCTTCAAATAAAAGGCCACCAATAGGAGATGCTCAGGCACAGGGGGAAAAATGAGGTGGGCAGAAGAGGGGCCCAGAAAGGATACTGTTGAAATGGCACTGAAGGCCTGATCATGTATATGGTTAGTACAGCGTGTATAATACTTATTTTGTCCCTCCATCTACTCTTAATGTAATTCAGTATTTTGAAAACTCAGCTCTTGAGTTTTCAGCACCTGACATACATAGTTTGATAACCATTCTTTAATCCAGAGAGATCTGATTCCTCATTAAGTTTGAAGAAGTGCATTTTCCCACACTCTCCCTAAACACAGCATATCCACTTCTTTCCATCTGATTACTTCCATGTAGTTGCCTTAGCATAGGTGCAGCCAAGGGAGAGATGGATTAATATGTCAGCTAAAATTGACAAAAGGATGAGTAGTACCTTGACTTGATAGAATTCCTTGGAGTTTCCAGGTTTCTATGTGAATGCTTATAGCCAGAAAGATTGTTTTAAGTAAATGTATGTGGTCACTGATACCACTTCTAAATTTGATTTAGAATAGAAAGATTTTGTTTTTAAGAAAGTTGAACCATTACATTTAGCAATTCTGTGGCATTCCCAGATTTTTTGTTGTTGTTGTTTTTAAAATCAGTCTAGATCTAAACATGTAAACTACCAGGAACAAAGGAAAAGCAAAACACAAATTGTATTTGATTATTAAAGCATTAGTCACAATACATTTTATTTGTTGACAAGATGTGGGAAAAAGTAATTGCACTAATTCAGAGACCACCCATCACTGATTTTATTTCAATATAGTTATACTAGGAGAGTTGCTCACAGAGCTATCACATTCAACAAGATTTGAACTGCCCTGGTCTCAGAGAGAGAGAAGAAGAGGCAGACGCAGTTCCATCATTTGTAGGGCCTTCCATCCAGCCCAGCTGCACTGCCCTGAACTCAGAGGGAGAGAAGAAAAGGCACTCCCAGGTCCATCGTTCCTAGGGCCCTCTCTCCATGTCAATTGCCTCTGCTCTGACCTTAGAGCAGTACTTCTCAAATAGTGGGGCGGGCCCCCCAGGGGGGGCGCGAGGCTCCGTAAAGGCATGTTATGCAGAGGTGTACTTATAACAATTTTATAGACAAATGATACTATTTACAGTCGCAAGGGGGGCGCGAAATGTTTTCTTCTTCCTAGGGGGGGCATGACAGAAAATAATTGAGAAGCACTGCCTTAGAGGGAGAGAAGCAGAGGCAAGCACAGTTCCACCATTTCTAGGGCCCTCCCCCTATCCCAACTGCCACTCCCCTGGCCTTGGAGAGAGAGAAGAAGAGCCAACATGTGCTGGCACCTCACAAAACTACAAATCCCAGGATATGTAGGATGGAGCCATGGCAGTTAAAGTGGTGTAAAACTACATTATTTCTACAGTGTAGATGTACCTCCCACCCAACCATTATCTGCTTATTCAGTAAGTTATTTAAACCCGGCTCTGCTCTCCTTCTTCATCTTCCAGTACTGTTTGTCTGTACTCTGCTCAGCTCTACTCTTCAACCAATTGCCTTCATGATCAGCAGGAATTTTGTTTTTCCTTTGGCACATACAGAAAAGAGGTCCCTTTGCCTACCCTGTACTGATTCTCTGCAGTACCCACAACAATTGGCTTTGAGTGTGTTTTAAATAAATTGTCTTCATTGACTCATTTATTAGCGGGCTGTGTTGTTGATCTAATTAATAAAATTGACATTTAATTGGCTTTTACCTCCAACTTCTTGGCTGGCTAATATGGAAAAGGGGGTACTTCAGCAGTGTCATCTATAGGAAATGGCATGAATCTGTCAGGGATGATGGGAGTTGTGGCTCTTCACCTGGCCTGGAACTTACCACCTGGTTGTGCACCACGCTGACCAGTTTTGGCCAGTTGTTGTATCTTTGCAAGAGTTGCAGAGAACAGGCTGAAGACCCCGACAAACTCTCCAAGCCTTCTCACTCTTGACTCCACAGAAGTCTTCACCCTTCTTCACCAGGGTCCTGCTGGTTCTTGAAGCTTCACCGCAGACACCAGACAACTCAGTAGTCTTATATAAAAGATCTACTTTATTCTACTATATACACAGCTCCAAACAATACTCAACTCCTCTCTCTCCACTCTACAATCCACTACTACAACCCACAAAATGCATTGGGATGTATAGTCATTATTATAGCCAAATCATGGCACCACCTACTGTTGTCTGTTTCCACCCAGTAGGCGTGTACATCATTCCCATTGGTTCTCTTTGTTCATCCTACAATTAATGATTTCATCATCTCAGCCTTGACCACTTTACAATTGTCAGGTGTATCCAATTATTCACTATGCATTTCTTGTCCTTGGCACTCAGTACTTGTTAATTGTATTACCATTTACACCTGTGTGGTTCTCCATTGGCTTCTGCTGAGTCACTCTGACTCTCACATACATCTTTTATTTCTCTTACTGTATAACCCATGTGGCTTTTTCCTTAACAGAATCATGTATGTTATTTCATTACAGGATACAGTCAGACCTCCTTACCCACAGATTTTTTGTCCATGGATTCAAGCATCCATGACTTGAAAATATTCCAAAAAAGCATAAATTCCAAATAGCAAACCTTGATTTTCCATTTTATATAAGGGACACCATTTTACTCTGCCATTATATTGAATGAGACTTGAGCATCCATGGATTTTGTTATCCACGGGGGATCCTGCAACCAAAGCCCAGCGGATAACAAGGTCCCACTGTATAACATGCATATATTTTCCTCCTACCATGTGAACATCTCCAAACTCATGTGCTCTTGTTACATATGAATATGGCAAAAGAGATATTCATCATTCATGATAAATTAAAGTTGGGATCAACTAAAGGAACTTCAATGTAGGAAATCCACTTGAAGTGTTCCTTAATTATTTGTAAACATTTGGGCAACTTCAAAATGATAAGCTGTATGGTATGCATGTGTGTGTTATTAAAGATGTATAATGCATGCTGTCATGCAAAATGCATATGAAAACTGTACCTTAAAAAGTTTATAGGGAAGGATTTTTTAAAAAGGAATTACTATTGATGATATCAATTTAAGCTTAGCAATATTATGTTTCTACCAATCCTACAAAATTAATGCAGAAATTTATGGAAAAACATTTGCTCCATATTTTTAAGAATAATATTAAACTGTATGCTTCATTACTGCATTCTAGACAATGATTTTGCTATAGCAGTTCTCTATAATGATTTCATCACTATAACAACCTTCACAACACTTATATAAATTTTATTATTGTCACACTTTCTCAGATATTGTCTCAAGTTTGCACAGCTAAGCTGGTAGTAAGAAAGTCAATACGATTCAGAAATGTTGAAACATCTTCCCTTGTTTTAACCATTAAACCGCATTTCTTTGTACACAACCCTGGTCTGTACTTATTTCTGTAACTGTTTATGTGAAGATATACCACAATCGTCTTCCTCAGAATAAACACATGAAATAAACCTGAAATATGACAACTTCCAGAAATGAAATTCAAGTCCTTAAATGCTAAATAGAGTTACTGCTTTTGAAATGCAGCTTTAAATATAAATTAGTGAGAACTAGTGTGATGTAGCCAGTGGTGTCACTAGGGCTGGCACCAAGTGGTCCAGTAACTCATAGTGCCACTCCCCCTTTGACCACCTTCCATACCACACCATACAGAATCATTAAAAATGTTTTTTGTACTAATGTCACTCATAAATGATAATTCCTATATATCTCTGATTGTAATGGTAATAGTTGTGACATAAACAACTAGTAAAATAAAAATTATAGCTTTAAATTACTTTATCATAGACACAACCTAAATATATTTATGTGTACACAGTTTCATGTGTAGAGAGACTAACGAACAGACTAACATGGCTATATCTTTGAATCATGTGGTTAAAGTAAAATTTTTGTAAGATATGGTTTTGTAAAAACAATTAAAAAGAATAAAATCTCTGTTTTAAAATGAGTATTTAAGGCATAATGATGGTAAGCAAAAAAGATGAGGGTGAGGATGATGAGATTTGGGTAGTCAAGCCATTCTGTTGTCCATGGAGTCTCTCTCTCACACACACAGAAGCAACATTTTTTTCTGAAACCAGAATTGCAACTTGATGTTTAGACAAGACATCCACCAGCTTCCCCCCCCCCCTCTTGCCAAACAGGGCACCTCTGCCATTTCTGTACTTCTGGAAGGGTCAGGAAGTGCAGGTGTTGGCAATGGTGGCAGCAGCCATGGACTCCTCTTCTTTCCCAGAAGGAAAGGAGGATGTGATTTCCCCTGCTGCCATCACCTTCCTTTCCCACCCAGCCATCAGCTCTGCCAAACCTGGAAGAGGCCAATGCAATTTTAGGCTGCATCAATAGAAGTATAGTGGGAAGTAATAGTGTCACTGTATTCAGCTTTCATCAGGCCTCACCTGGAATACTGTGTCCAGTTCTGAACACCACAGTTTGAAAAGGATGTTGAGAAACTGGAGCGTGTCCAAAGGAGGGTGACTAAAATAGAAACCATGCCCTATGAGGAATGACTTAGGGAGCTGGGGATGTTTAGCCTGGAGAAGAGAAGGTTAAGAGGAGATATGATAGCCCTGTTTAAATGTTTGAAGGGATGTCATACTGAGGTCAGAGAAAGCTTGTTTTCTGCTGCTCCAGAGAACAGGACCTGGAACAACAGATGCAAGCTACAGGATAAGAGATTCCACCTCAACATTAGGAGGAACTTCCTGACACTAATGGCTGTTCAACAGTGGAAGACATTCCCTCGCAGTGTAGTGGAGTTTCCTTCCTTGGAGGTCTTTAAATAGAGGCTGGATGGCCATCTGTTGGGGATGCTTTGATTGAGAGTTCCTGCATGGCAGGGGGTTGGACTGGGAGGCCTTTATGGTCTCATCCAACTCTATGATTCTATGATTCTATGATTCAATGATTGAAGATACTTGCCTTCAGCCCCTCTGATTCATGTATGTCTCCTTTGGGATCAGATACCTATTTCTTTCTGGTCATTTCCCTTTATTTGGCCTCCTTGGATTCACAGCCATCTTATTCAAATACAGCCTATAGACTAACCCCTGAATCATCCTGACACACCCTTGATTCAAATGATTATTCCATCCTGATCTTTGTTTCATATGCAAAATGACAGGTCAGTTGCAGAAATCTCCAGAAGTCAATGTAAAAGAAAATCAATTATTCAAAGCCAGCAGGAAAACTTTTTGAAACATGTTCCTGTTGGCGAGTCTCATAATACTCAAACTTTAACATAAATGTCATGGAAATATAGTGTGCCTGGCATATCCTGTCCAGTATGAAATATTTGCTCACTTTCCTGTTTTTATCTTCAGACACAATTCCACAGTGGGCTATCTGGCTATGTTGACTTTAAAAAGGAATTTCTTTTTGCATCCCCTGGAGAAACCAAGATTTGACATTGTCATGACAGTACTTCCTGAATTACATTAAGATACACTACAAGATCCGTCTCTACCTGGATTCCAGTATCTTATCTTCCTGAAGTAGGGTCAACAGGAGTGAGGTGTTGACATGACAAATGAGGAAATATTTAATCCAGATGCTGCACTGACGAAAGCTGGCTATTTGTACATTCCTTCTCCCTTGAAATTAGAGACAGAGAAAATGTACTAAATTTGTTGAAAGGAACATTCTTTAGCCAATGTAGAATTTTCATAATCCCTTAAGTGTAATTTGGAACATTGTCTAGTCTCGTTTGTAAAAGTTCAAGTGGTGAGACTTCCATCACTTCTTAACGGGGATTATTTTATAGTTTAATAAAGCACAGCATTAGAACATTTTTTCCTTCCAGCCATCCAAAATTACACCTTCTTAATATCAGTGTTGTAAGACTTTCCCACATCTGGAGACTCCTTTTAAACATTTCTCACGCTTTCCTCAGATATTTGTAAGCCATTTGCCATACTCCATCCCAATCACTGTTTGCGGGAAAATATAGTAGTTTATTTTGGACCCAGTACAGGAAACACTCAGCAGTGCAGTAGTTCTTACTAGCCTCTAGCTATTCTCTAGAGCTTAATTGTGCAAACACTAGGAAACTTTCAGCTTGATCTAGCAACCAATATAACATGACTACTTGACTCTCAACTGACAGGTAGACTATTGTGGTGCAAAGATAAATTTGCACTGAAGGTAGTATGTTGTGAAAATCAGGCATCCCTGCACAACTCCATCTACTTTCGCCTCTGAAGACTTATTCACTGGTAACTGTTTCAAAAGGCAGCATAGCATAGTGGTTTAAATGTTGGCCTGTGACTCTGGAGACCAGAGTTCAGTTCCCAGAATGGCCATGAAACAAACTGAGTGATCTTGGCAAGTCACACTCTCTCAGCCTCAGGGGAAAGAAATGGTAAACCTCCTCTGAACAAATTTGCCAAGAAAACTCCATGATAGGGTCAACTTAGGGTTGTCATAAGTTGAAAATGACTTGAAGGCATATAGAAACAACTGTTTGAACAAAAAAAACAAGAGTTTACTTCATGTTTACAGTACCATAAGAAGCACAACTACTATCTATTATCCACAGTTCTGTGTTGTAGAAAGTATCTCAGAATTTAAGAGCCAAAATTATGTCATAGTTGATGGATATGTCCAAAACCAGAACATTTATGTCAGAGTATCTGACATAACTGAACATTTTAATCTATTCTGATGTTCAGTTTATGATTTCTCATAATATTAACCAATACTGAGCATTTGGTTTTAGGAAACACTGGAGAAAGAGAAAGGTTTACAGGAAAAGGTTTAGGGGCGCCATTTCCTTTTGGAATGAACCCCTTTTCAGGGGCGCTCTTGAACAGCAGTGTTCAACCTAGCTACTGAACAAGATTTTCACTGTACAATTACCTTGCACTATTCTCAGAATTTTCTTTTATGTGCATCATCAAAACTGATGTTGTCTTGCCCTTTAAAGTTGTCTTTAACTTGTGGTGACTCTAATGCAAGGGTTCCTTAGCAAGATTTGCTTAGAGTGGGTTTGTCACTGCCTTCTTCTGAAGCCCGGAGTGTGACTTGCACAAGGTCACACAGTGGTTTCCCTGGAAGAGATGCAATTTGATCCCTAATCTCCGGAAGTCCTAATTTAGCAAGCAAACCAAAACACCATACCTTTTCTTTCATCTTGTTTCCTTACTTTAGCAAAGTCTGTAACAGTGCAGAAAATCAAATGCCTGTATCAAAAGTTGTTTGATTATAATTCTAGTAATTGTTTGATTATAGTACTATGAGTTGTTTGAATATAGCACTAGGAATCATCTGCTTGGATTTAGAAATATCCTAAGCTTGTAAACTGTTCTTGCAATGACTGGTGTGAAATAACCAGTGACCTTTGTTTACAGACTAGGATGAAGGCCGTCACCCATGAATATCAGGGAGAACTTCCCACTTCTTGTGCTAGGTCTTAGAGTGTTTTCCTGTACATCCAAAATCTTTTCCCCTTCACTTCCAGTGACTGATGATTTTCCATTCATATTTCATCCTTTAGGAAATGCTAGTAAATTATGAAGCATTATAATAGGAAGGTAGAGGCTGCGATTTGGAACAGGGAGTGTCTGTGTATTGTTGAGCCCTGGGGGTGCATAATTTGTGTGTTCTGCGAATGGATGTACATACTACCAACTGAATATGCTGCTGTCAGTAGAGGTCTATCTGCCTTGATCTGCCCTGATTTCCATGTCAATGATAGTCTGAATGCATGTGAGACCACCTCTTTGATCAAGTCTAAGTAGGTCTGGATCTGATCTGATCTGATCAGACTTTGGTTAAGAGTCAATCTGGGTCCCAGTCTGCACAATATTGAATTTCTGAGAAAGGTGGGATTATGAATGAAACTAGCATTTTACTTTAGTTCTTTCTCTGAAGTCAGAATAGTGATCTTGAACAACAGAAAAACTAGACGAAACAGAACCAAAATCTTGCATGTTCAGAAAAGACCCTTTTAAATCAACACAACTTCAGTTAATCATAACTAAGAAGATTATTACAATTAATTTAAAGTGACTTATCTCTGATGGGATAAAGTTCTGTTTAATTTTAAAAGTGAGTGTTATCACATGCAGCCACAGCCAGACGAGTACAACTCGTGTACAGTCCAGATCCCAGCCACACTCATTCTGCGGCTTTTCAAAAACAGGAGTTTGCCATTTTTGAAAAACATCTGGATAAGCATGACTGGGATCTGGGCTGCATATGGGTTGTACTAACCCGGCTGTGGCTGCATGCGATAGCACCCATTTTTAAAATTAAATGCAACTGTATCCCTTCGGGGATAAGTCACTTTAAATTCAATGTGATAATCTCCTATATTAAGCCTTGTTAATTGTAATGGATCTACACTGAGCATAGTTTAAATTTCTATCTCCTTTGCAGCCCTCCTGATGCATAACTTAGTGCTGCAGTATGCCATATTTCTATAATAATTCTAAATAATATTTTAATAATATATGAACATCAGCATCACCACCACAATTATTGTTTAAAATGCTGAAAATCTCCTCAGCGCCATAGCAGAAGATGAATGAACACAAATTTCTTTTCAAGGCATGTTGACTTGTTTTTCAGATTGATAAGGTTTAAATAACCTTAGTCATTGTAGAATTTTACACTACTGGCACTGCTGTTTATTTTGTCAGACTTCTATACAGTATCTTTGGGCAGAAACACATAGACGGTAAAGTGCAGCCAGAGGCCATGTTGGATGCAATCACGCTGGGCCTGTAGCAACCGCACTGCCTCCTCCTGAAGTGGGCTGCTACCACTGTCCCAAAGCAGCAGCACCAGTAGCCGGATTAAATCGATTTCTTTTTGCTCCAATCCTTTGTATCAGAGCACAGCATCAGAGTGGCTTCCAGCCATTTTGGACGAGTGTGTCATTTGAACGTCATGCCCTGAAGCAGCCAGAAGCCACTTTATTTGCTCCTTGTGTTTTCAGCCTTTGTTGTTGTTGCTAACTGCCTTCAAATCAACTTCATCCAATGGTGACTCTATGTATGAGAGACCTTCAAGTCATCCTGTCCTTAATCACTCTGCTCAACTCCTGTAGACTAATGGCCATGGCTTTCCTGACTGAGTCTATCCATCAGGAATGCGATCTTCTTCTGTTCCTACTGCCTCTACTTTCCCAAGCATTGTAATCTTTTCAAGTGAGTTCTTTCTTATCATGATATGTCCAAAATATGACTTCAACTTAGTCATCTTTGCTTCCAAAGCGAGTTCGGGCCTGATCTGCTCTTGGAAACATCCAATTAGTCTTTTCAGTGATCCATGTTATTCTCAGACTTCTTCTTCAGTGCCACATCTCAAATGAGTTCATTTTCTTCCTATCAGCTTTGCTCACTCTCCAGCTTTCACAACCATACATATAAATGGGAAATGTGATTTAATGATATAACTTTACATTTCAGAATCTTGTCTAATTCCTCCGTAGCTGCTTTTCCAAGTCCTATCCTTCTTCTAATTTCTTGACTATAGTTTGTGCTTTGATTGATGATTGAGCCCAAGAATGGAAAATCCTGAACTGTTTCAATCTCTTCACTGTCTGCTGTAAAATTATGTAAATCTTCTGCGCTCATCATAACTTTTATTTTCTTGATGTTCAGCTGTAAATCTGCCTTTGTGCTTTCTGCCTCGACCTTCTTCAATAATCTTTCTCTATCTTTGATATTTTCTGCACGTATTGTGGTGTCATCTGCATATCTTAGATTGTTGGTATTCCTTCCTCCAATTGTCATGCCTCCTTCCTCTGAGTCCAAATCCTGTTTTTCATATGATGCTCATGGCATACAGGTTAAATAGATAGGCTGATAGAATATAGCCTTGTCTTATGCCCTTTCCAATTGTAAACCATTCAGTTTCTCTGTATTCTGTCCTAACAGTAATTTCTTGTCCTGAATACAAGTTACATACTGTATCAGGACTACAAATGTTGTGGCACACCCATTCCTTTAAGAGTGATCCATAAAGCCATTATCTATAAAATAAAATTCTTTGCTATAGTCTATAAAATGCAGGCTGATCATCTTTTGAAACTCCTTAGTAATTTCCATGATCCAGCATATGTTTGCTATATGATCCCTAGTGCCTCTTCTTTTCTTTAACCCTGCTTGGACATCTAGCAATTCTCGTTCCATATGTGGTAAGAGTTTTGTTTCCCAAATTTGTTGACATATCTTAGCTAACACTAGAGTAGACTCTATCTCTGTTGCTTGGAGCAGTCTGTCAATATGCCATCAGTTCCTGGTGAGTTATTTCTTTCATGTGCCCTGAGTGCAGCTCACACTTCACTTTTTAAATTTTGAGATTCATCCTCATATGGTTTTTCTTTAAATAAATCTGTCATCAGTTCATCCCCTTTATATAGTTCTTCCATATATTGTTTTCATAATATTTGTATCCCTTCATGGTCATGTAATACAGTCAGTGCTTCATATCCACAGATTCTTTATCCGTGGATTCAAGGCTCTATAGCTTGAAAATATTTTAAAAATATATAAATTGCAAAAACCAAAACCTTGATTTTGTTATTATATATAAGGGACACCATTTTACTATGCCATTGTATTTAATGGGACTTGTGTATCCACAGATTTTGGTATCCATCAGGGGTCCTGGAACCAAACTACAGCAGATACCAAGGGCTCATATAGCATTCCCACTCTTGACTTAAATTTTCCCTTGATTTCTCAGATCTTGGTGAAGAGGTCTCTTGCCTTCCATTTTTGTTATTAACTTCTACTTAACTACATTGATTATTATAGTAATTCTCCTTATCCCTGTGCACAAGTTGTTGTACATTTACATTCAGGGTATTATTTCTGTCCCCATTCCTTTTTGCTTATTTTCTGCCCTTGACTGTTTGTAGGGTTTTGTCTGTCATTCATTGAGGGTTTTCTTTCTTTTGGCTATAGACAGTATCTTTTTGCTTTCCTTTCTAACAATTCCCTGGATTCAGTCCAGAATTCCTCTGGTTACTGGTCAATTAGGTTATTGCAATCTGTTTTTCATTTTGTATTTAACTTCTTCATTGTTTTTTTCCAGGTTGTATTTTGGCATGATGGCTGGTTTTCTGTTCTTCTTTAGCTTTACTCTGTCTTTCACTATTAGTAGTTTATGATCTGTCCCACAGTCTGCTCCTGGCTTTGTTTTTGCAAAAAGAACTGAGAGTCTCCTTCTTCTGCTTCCAATTATGCAATCTATTTGATTTCTATATTGACCATCAGGTGATCAGATGGTGGCTTCTTGACTTGCTTGAAGAATGTATTTGCAATGAAGAAGCTATTGGACTTACTCAATTTCCTGCTGCATTTTTTTAGTCCAGGCCAATTTTTCCTACATGACTGTCTCTATAATATGTTAAAATTCCTAATGTGCTTTGCAGTTCAGCCCTAAACATATTTATGGAGAAATAAGTCTCTGCCCCTCTGAGTTCAATGGATTTACTCTGCAGATTCTTTTCATACATTTCAATAAAACAGAACTCAAGGGTTTGGCTAATAATGTTTTTATTCAGATGATGACAAACCAGTTTAAAATACAATACATTAAAGAATCTAATTTTCATACTACATGTGTGTGTGTGCATGTGTTTGTACTAATGCACATTGCTTTTGCCAGCTACTTTAAATGCACACTCCACTGGAATTGGTGACATAAAATGGGAAGTTCCCTCAGCGGGCGTTCCATATGGTCAAATTCAGCAGTTATGAAATATTTCGGCTAAGTATAAACTATCAACAGGACTGGATTATAATGTTTCAGTGATGACAGCTGTTGAGTTTCACCTCCATTTATGCCATTAAGCAGTATATGTTCTCAGTGTAGCAAATATGTTTCCAAGTGAACGGAGAAGGATTATTATTGCTTCTATATTCTTGCAATAGAGACACAAAACATGGCAAATGGCTTGAACTATGGGTGGCATCCTCACTTTTCCACACTGCAAATTAAGACCAATTGAAACAATTAGACAAGATTCATTTGGGGAATATTTACTCCCAAAACCTGAGGCAACATCAGCAACATCATATCATGGAATCCTGGGATGTATAGTTTACTGTGAAACAAGAGCGTTGATAGCGTTCACAAAACTACAAAGTCAAGAATCCCAGAGCACTGTGCCATGGCAGTTAAAAAGATGTCAAATTGTATTAATTCTGCAGTGCAGATGCAATCTAGATGAGATTTTTGTATATTTTTCAGTGGTTCTCCCGCCCCCTCCATTTTTGGACTTTTTTGTAAAAATGTTTTTTTCTTCTTTCTACAAAAATGTTTCATTTGTACAACATTCATTGGGTTTATTGTGCAAAAACATTATATTTTGCCCAAATATCATTTTTGTACCAAAAAAACCCAAAAACCTTCACAATATTTCACAAAATGTTTACAATACTCTTCAAATGTGAAAAATTTTAGAGCGCTTGACAAACATGCTGAGATTCCCTTCCACATCAAGGATGTATAAAATGGCAACTATCATCTCTAGATTAAGCACTGGAAGACAAATACAGTGGTGCCTCGGGTTACGAAATTAATTCGTAATGCGGCCGCTTTCGTAACCCGAAAAGCCTTCGTAAGCCGAATTGCCATAGGCGCTAATGGGGAAAAGCCGCGATTCCGTGCGAAAAAGCCGAAAAAAGCACCAAAAGTTTTTTCGTAACCCGAAAAAACATTCGTAACCCGAAACAATAATTCCCTATGGGATTTTTTCGTATCCCGAAAATTTCGTAACCTGGGTATTTCGTATCCCGAGGTACCACTGTACATTTTATCTCAGTGGCTGAGATTATATGGTTCATTATATGGATTTCAAAGGCAGACTAAGGAGGTAATCTCAGCACCGTCACGCTTAACCCAGGAAATACTGAAGTCAATTTTTCCATTAGGTTCACTTTAGGGTCATCATAATCTCATCAAGCCAAATCATCAAGTATGGGTTGGGTTTTGACAATCTACCCTTTACCAACCCAAAAGCTCATAAAGAAACAAGAATGTAAGGAACTAGATATCATATCTGTCAGTCTTTCAGCTGCTGAATACTCAATCCAGATTACCTCACAGATGAATGTTTGAACTTTCCCTTTTGAAAAATATTGTGTTTCAGGTGATATTAAATGTCTTGCGGAGCTGCATTCATATACTGATGTTGCAGTGATCAACAGATAACAGGCAGGTGTGAACAGAGCTGAAGTCTATTGTGTGACCAACAATTTCAACATATTTGAACATGTTAAGCAAATACATTATTCTTATACAGCATAATGTTATATAGTTCAGTGAACACAAATAGATGCAATCTTACAGAGTTTTGTTGTTCATACCAGTTAATATGATTGATGGGAGCAAAAATACTCACTTGGCTTTTGTTCATAGGGTTTCACTGTTCAAACATTTTAAAAAAAGGATTTTTGGGAACTTAAAAAAAATAAAGCAAGAATTCCTTAGCTTGCTACAAACCCGGCACTTAATTTTAAGCATTGCACTAACACATTCAAGTTTATAGTCCTTTTGTTTCAGAATCGATTCCCTAACCTACCAATGGCTTTTATGTGCAGTTTCTGTATGGATTATGTTTTCTCTTAAGAAATGCATGAAGGATTTCTGCCTAGGGCTGGTCTGAGCCAGAACAGTGACAAATATACTGTAAATGTTTCCTTGTGCAGAATTTGACACAGCAGCTGCATATGATCTTTGCCCCTTTGGAGAATGTCTCAGGAGATATTGGCAAGCCTGGAAAATCTGCTTTGGTAACTCAAGTTACACCCTCTCCTAAAAACTTTCAGAACATAAAATGCTTCTGTGAAAAGATTATTTCAGTAATATTGTTCATTAAATGAAAATGTTCTAATCATTTAGTGGAATATGAAGGACCACCCAGATACATGTAATATACACAAATAGTGTAGCTGGCAAATATTTGACATCAGGTGCTCTCCTAAATTATTGCAGTAGTAGGAGGTTCTAAGTGATGGTAGTAAATGAGGCAAGCTGCTACTAGGTCCATGGTCAGGGAGAAGGTCATAAGCAGACTAGCAACTGATAGGTATGGAAAAGAAAAGGAGTTGGTAAAGACATAACTTGGATGATGAGGGCCTACTTCTTCTAATTGCAGTGATAAATAAAATCTCTTGGATAAGAGCTGATGTAGATGCTGTCACTGTAGCTGACAATGGGGTGTCCAGCAACCCTATAAGTAGGGTTACATTGGATCAGTTCTAATTGGTGAGTACCACAGATATGGACAAGCTGCTGGGACAAATAAGGAAAGCACTGTGCTTCAGTGTTTCTGCTGCTATCTCTTGGACAGATTGCAGATGGTGGTGCTTGGGGATGGCTGATCCTCAAAAAAGGAGCTGTTATATGGCATACCTCAAGGTGCCATTTTATCCCCACTGGGAGAGATCATTTGGAGACATGCAGTGGGGTGCTATCAGTATGCTGATGACACTCAAATATATTTCTCCATGCCTTCAAAAACATCCTCTGCTGAGGATAGTGCACCTCCTCTGAATAAATGCCTGGAGGAGATAATGAGCTAGATGAGTTGAATTCAGACAAGACACAGAAGATGTTCATACTTGCCTCAAACATTGCTCAATCATCCTTAAAAGTGGAGGAAGCACGTGTGTCTGGAAGCCAGGTGCGCTTCCTCAATCCTCATGGAAACGTCGCTCCCACCCTAGTGTTCCTGATCATCCCAGGGGAGTGGATTTCCTATGAACACAAACTTTGCATTCATAGGAAATCCACTCCCCAGGAATGATTCAGGGATGCAAAGGAGGGAGCAACATTTCCCCAACGATTGAGGAAATGTGCCTGGCTTCCAGACATGTGCGCTTCCTCCACCTTTTAAGGATGATTGAGCGACATTTGAGGCAGGTATGAAAATCTTCAGAAATGCTTAATGTCAAATGTCCTAACCTGGGTTTGGAGGTGTATCAACCAGTACTGGATAGGGGTTGCTGAGTCCTTATTTTGCTATTCCTCAGGACTGGTAACCAAATATAATTCACTTTAAAGATTTCTTCTTTCCGGCACAGGGAAGCCATTGAAATCCACAAACATCTGGATAATTTCAACCAGAAAGAAGAAACCCTTAAAGTGAACAAAATTTGGCTATCAGTCCTGAGGAATAGCAAAATAAGGACTCAGTAAATGCAAATGGGAAACCATTCAGAGTCAGGGGCTTTCCCAGCAGATAATGATCACTAATTAGCAGACATTAATCCTCTTTTGCATTAGCCTCCCAGCCTGAGGCCGGCCATCAGCACAGAATAATACACATGCAAATCACTCCTGCATTCCCAGACTCACACAGTATATATACACCCAACTTTTTCCAGGCAAAGCATTCTCTGAAGATGCCAGCCACAGAAACTGGCAAAACATCAGGAAGAAATTTTTCTAGAACTTGGCCACATAGCCCGAAAAACCCACAAAAAACCAGGGAACTGTACACTTGGATAACAAATGATGATTATAGAAATCGTTTGTATAGATTGCTACTATGCTATTGTATTTACCATGCCATTCAAAGATTTTGGTATCCATGGGAGGTTTTGGGACCAAACCCCAGCAGATATCAAAGGCAGATACCAAGGGCCCATAGTACTAGCATATATCATATCGTATCATGATGAATATTTATGTTTGCCATTTTGAATTTACATTTCTCTTTTCTATGTATATGCAAAATTTGAACAGAACTCAAGGAACATTTTTGAACCATGTGAGCAAGCCAATTCATGTCTACACAGAATTACAACTCTCTGTGTAGTCAATGGAACCTAGTCCCATGCAATTTAAGTTTTTATAGGCTTGCATTCCAAGACTGCAACTTATACACTATCAGTTACCAGAGGCCAAGTTCCATTTGACTTTCAGTAGATTGTGTAGGATCCCATTGTTAGTAATACTAGCCAATGCACTATTTTGTTTTCTATCCCATGACAGGTTGTACCATCACATTCTATTCCTTAAATTTATTTATTAATTGGAATTATATCTCTCATTTTTCCTGGGATGGGATCCTTAATAATTGGCATTATTAAATATGTGGTAGAAACTGGCTTACCACCCAATCTATGTCAATCATTTTATCAGAAGAAAAGCACCTCTAATGGTCCCTGTAATAATAATAAAGTGCATTAAACCGCACTGTTTGAATAGTCTTAACATATAGCACACCCTTCTTTCACGGTTACAAACTGAAGCAGATGAACAGCTCCGGTATTTCAAACTCACAATAGTCTGCCAAAGTTTATTTGAGCTCCACATTGAATAATATTCCTTTTACAGTGCTGAAAGATTAAATATATTATGAAATGTTTATTTGAGAGAAAATTAATTCTTCTCTTTTTGCCAATTTAGGTTTTGGGCAGATTGCCTAACAGCTCAAGAATTTGTTGTGTGTTTAGTTTGGCATACTGGCACTGACTAAAATGTTCAGGTTTTTCTTTCCTCCCCCCCCTTCTGATTTGGCTGCAGTCAGTCATACACTTGATCAGGAAATAAATTTCACTGGGCTTGAGAAAGTGCAAGGGATTGGAGCTGGTCAGGAAGTGGTGTCATCCAACTCCATCTGTGATCCTGTCTCTCTTCCAAATTGAGACAGGAGCCATGGAAGCTGGGCTTTATTGTTTTCTGTCAAAGGTAAGGCTGTCTAGGTGGTGAGTTAGCAAAGAGATGGGATGCCAGGTTACTTCATACAGGCAGGTGCCATAATATTTGCAGACCTTCTTTCCCACATATGTTGATGTGATTTTCATGGCATGCCTGCACAATGTAGTCCCTATTTTTAAGTCACATTTTTTTTTCTTGGACTAGCACATTCCTTAAAGTTCCAGGTTTCGGGTCAGGCTTTTGTTTTGTTTTGTTAACAGCTTGAAAATAAGCAGCAATTCCTCAGATGCAACATCTCACATTATTTTTATCAGAATCTACTGAATATGGTCATACTATTACAGTGAAAGGTACAGAAATGTCCAGTCCTTTATGATCTTTCAAAATTTAACCTTGCACCAATACGCCACCAATTGAAGAATGTACATGGGACTGGTTTTGGTTTCAAATTGAGCAATGTTTTACTCTTTATAATTTTTAAAGCTTTGTAATGGCCTAACATGCTAATTTGATAAATGATTGCCCATTAGTGAAGATCCATGTTAATATGACATTCTGAGGCACATCTGAGGTAGCCCCCAGAATAATTATTTCCTCCATCCTAAACACTTTCCAACTGTCCAGTTTTGACAAGGGTAGTTCAAATTAACCCTCTCATTTTTCTAGCTGTTTTAAAATGTTTTCTAAAACCAACATTCAAATTAAATTATTTTCAACTATTTGTCAACCCAAAATATGTCACTCTGTAGTAAGAGTGGTGCTAAAGGTGGGCAAGCCCCAGCCTTGAACACTCACTCCCCTCTCCTCCCATTCAGTTGAGTTGTTTGGTTGGTCTTCCAGTAGACCAATTCAACTAGGTAAGAAAAGAGGTACAGAAGATTATTTGCAGCACGGCTAAGGTAATTTTCTCACTTTCAGTTATATTTGTTCTATAGTCACATGAGAAGGAAAGAAAAAGAGGCTTTTAATGTGTTAGGAGTCTTTACAATTCCCAGCTCTTTCCTTTCTCTTCATACAAAATGCAACAATTCAAATGGTACTATTTATAGTGTCCATTGCAGTCTTGAGAAGAAGTCTTCAGAAGCTATCCACTAATGAGCAACAGTTGCCATAGCTGCAATAGTTCCTTGACTGGGGGCCCCAGAAAGCACTGACCTATTCAGTTCAAAGTGACTTTTCTATCTCAATTATGATATGTCTAAGTGAGATCTAAGAGGGAAATCAAAATTCAGCATGCATATCTAAAGTCACAGCTATCTTTAGTTCCAGCATTCGGCCTCTTTGTCATACACTGACATGGCCAAGAAACAGAACCAGGGTAGATAAAAGTCTGGGCCTTGGAGGATAAGGGCAAGGTTGGCTTGTTTTTTGAACAGTTCCCATGGAGTTTGACAGGATGCAAAGCAGGTGAGCTACAATTTGGAACAGAGAAATGGAATATTAAAGATTGCTACATCTCTTAACATGGAGATTGGTGTTCACTTGTGAAAATAATTGCAGCTTTCCTAATTTCATTAAATAAGGAGACACTGAGAAGAAAAAATAAAACAAGAATCATCATCTGGAGAGGGAGTTGTAAGGGTAAGGATAGCCATGCAAGATGAAAGGTCTATTTAATCCAAGATATCTCATTCTATAGCAATAAACCTGATGCCTATAAGACTTACACAAGCAAAGCATAATCAGATAAGAAGATTCACTTTTGTGGAAACATGTAATAGATTCAGATAAAAATTATTCTATGAATCTATAAAAAATTCAGATGAATACATGTGTGAATGAAGATATATATGACAATACAGTACACAGAGTAGAAGTGAAAACTAGTGCTGAAGAACCTAATTTTCAAAACGCCAGAAGTAAAATATTTCATAGGCAAATATATCCATAATGCACATATTTCTTCATTATATATCATGAGGGGGAAAAACATAAATGAGTGTACAAAAAGGGCAGTGATATTTTCCTCCATTTGCCAGGAGGTAGTGCACAATAACTTTGTTTAATGGTTAGTTTTCTCAAATAACACAGAGAATTTCCCCCTTTTTTCTTGTTTGTTTTCTGTGAAATGTCATACTGCAAAACAGCAATTCAGACCACTTTCTGTGCCAGATGGCAATTTAATATGGTGTCATTTACTTTATTGTTCCAGCATTTGTGTTCAGAATTCTCTCTTTGATTATGATGTTTCCACAGGCTTTTGAAGGACAATTGCCCTTCTGTTCTGAAGCAGCCATGTTATCATTTTTGGTTTATCTGACCATGTTTCCACTTAATGTTTGCTTTCATGCTCTAAAAACATTGTCAAAGTGGGGGAAAGCCCAATGACATTGCAAATTCTGAGTAGCACACTACATTAAGATTATCGCATTATAGACATTTTGGAATGATGTTGCCTGAAGGCTTGGATCTTGGCTACTTGCCACATGGGGAAGAAACACAAATCTAAATGCCCAGTGTGTACACAGTTTGTCTCTAACCTGTTAATTCATCCTGATGACATAAGGCAGTGCATAGGTTTTGTTTTTTCCCCATTGTTAGTGTTGTTTTAAAACCAAATGTATCCATAAATAAAAAGAATCCTGTTTTTGCAAGTAAGGCAACACTGAGGTTCTGAGCCACAAAATGGTACTCATGAAATAAAATGTCAGGATTTGACATTTGCCACTGAGTTCATTACTGAGTCAAATGATATTTTAGATGTGAGTTTGTCATTATATGTTTAAAACAAAAAGAAAAGAAATGCATTGGATGCACAGAGGCTGCATCTGCACTGCATAAATAATCTAGTTTGATACCATTTTAATTGCCAGAGCTCAATACTATGGGAATTGTTGTTTGTTATAGCACCAGAGCTCTCTGACAGTGAAGGCTAAATGTCTCACAGAACTACAATTCCCAGAATTCCATAGCACTAAGCCATGGCAGGTAAAGCCATGGCTTTATGAACCTGGTGCATTGATTTCAATGGTTCTGCTCTATTCTAAGCTTGATGAAGGATATTATCGCACCGTCAATTTCCTGCCAGGATAGACTCAGCCTGTAATCCTAACAGATGGATCTTATCAGACAGCCCAGTACTGGGCAGTAGGCAGCCCATCTCCAATCCGAGCTTCTCCTGCAGCTTTTCAAACTGTGTCTATCCTGGTGGGAATTGGCAGTGTGATAATCTCCAAAGTCTGGATACTTCCATTAAATTTAGTGACTCTTTCTGCAGGTAATCATGGGCGGTTTACAGACCACCCTTTTGGGCCGGCCTGTTCCCACCCCTTTCCCCGCTGGATCGGGGCCTCAGCTGCCACAGCGGCAGCCTCTGAGGCCCTAATCTGCCGCTTTCCAGGCCGCGGGGAAGCGGCAAAAGGCCGCTTCCCCGCGGCCTGGAAAGGGGTGTCCTTGAGGCTTCATGCCCCAAGAACACCCAACAGTAGTGAGGACAAAGAGAAAGGGGCCACTCTGCCCCTTTCTCATTTGTGTTGCTGGTGCAGTCATGTAAAAGCTGTGCCCAGTGACACAAACCTGGAAGGAGCTCCGTTTCGGAGCTCCTTCCGGCACCATGGAAAGGGTGCCCCAGGCACCCTCATGCGGCACTGTTTGGAGGCGACGTGGTCATGATGTCCCAATGGCAGCTCCCATGTAGAATGCTTGGATAGATGAATGTATATTCCAGTTGCATTTTCTTCCACATCCACTTTTTTTAAAAAAACTTAACTTTCTTCTGCATTATCTAGGATGACATTGGAAATTTTAATAATTTCTTATTTAGGAAAAATGAGCAAAAGCCTCACCTGTTCTCATAGTCTTATGATTTGGCCTAAACTGTCCATAAGTCACAGTCAAAATGGCCAACAGTCAGGAACTGTAAGTGGGAGTTATATTTGAAGACATATTGAGGGCACCTGGTTGCCTATCTGTATTCTATAGTGTAATTTTGCTTTTTGGTTTTAGGCTTGTTTGTTTGTTTGCTTTCTTGCTTGTTTATTTAGCTGTACAGTTTTACATATCTATGATACCATGTTATATCACATGTGGAGTAGGTCCTTACCATTTCAGATAAAGAAGAAACTTCAGCATCTCAGTAGTTCCTTTGAAGAAATATTGAGCTGTGTTTGTGTTTGCTAAGTGGGATTTATTGAAAATCATGGTTAACATAGATAGTTATGACCAGGAGA
>NC_056525.1:98304262-98405640 GCF_019175285.1 Sceloporus undulatus
ATATATATATATATATATATATATATATATATATATATATATATATATATTAAAAAAGAGAAGGAACTGATTCAAATGAATTCAAAATACTAACATGAAAGCCACTATGAGTTGGGTGGTACTGGCTCAATGGATCAGTTCATTTCTATGTTGCTGATGTAAACCAAACTTGTGCTTGAGCTGAAATTTTCTATCATATGCCCTATATCATGGCCTATATCCAAATATTAGTTCAGACTAGAGCAAACCCAAAGGATCAATGGAGCTTGCATAAGTGTTGAATTACCATGTTCCTATTGATTTTGTGGGCCCATTCTAGTTGAGGCAAGACTCTAATATACCATATGTCTTCTCTTTTCTCTTTTAAAGTATACTTTGGGGTTTTCATTTTTTAAATGAAAATATTAACATTCATTCAGTGCGAGAAGGCATTTTGTAGAACTATTTTTCCTTTCCCTCATCCTACACTTACAAAAAATCCTTTTCAGATCATTAAAAACTTCCTTTTTCCAGTCCATAAATATATTCACCAATCAGTATGTGTCTTTAGTTCTCCTTATCCCTTCAACATATGTCTTGACATTTGAAAAGTCTGTTTGGCAGGTGAAGAAAGAAAGAAAGAAAGATCCTTTGTCATTGTGCAGTGAGATTTTGTTTCCTGCTCTGTCTGCTAGACAACCCAGAAACTAAGCCATTCTTCAAGACATGTTCACTGCTGGACAGTACCTCAGTGACAATGGACAGCTCAGCAGCAACTGAAGTGATAGAAGAACCATCTGACTCAGATTTTTCTGATGAATCAAGGCCTACAAGCTTTAGATCTGCGGGAGCGGCTGTAGCCAATTTCTCTTCCGTGCTTTCCCTTTATTTCATTATTTCTGACATTGCCAAGATGAAGCTTTGTTATATGCCACAGGCCTGTGGCAGTGGACTGGAGAGATAAGAGTTTGCTAAGACAGAGAACACACAAGCTGAGAAAATGTGTGAAAAATTGAAATGACAAGGGTGTGTTGATAGCTTGCTGTTTCCGAGCAATAGTGTCTGGGTTAAGAAAGGTAGCTTGTTGGAAGCAGGAGTAAATGAAATACGTGCTGTCTACGCCTTCAGATGAAGAGCACCCCCTCCCGAATATTTTAAACCTCTCAAGTCAGTTCTTATATGAGATCAACCAATTCACTTTAACTGCAGCAGCCTCATAGCTTTCAGTTCTTTAAGCACTACGATCACTAGGCAGCACAATAATCCTTGGCCCCGGAGCCTTTACCAGCTCATGCAAAAAATGATGAGATATTTTAAAAAGTACTTATAGTATTTTGAGATAATTAGTTAAATCTGTTTCTATGTGTAGTAGGAATGTGAAAATTTGCAAAAGTTCTCTCCCCACCAGAAAGAAAATTTGCACATTTTTCAATTATTTTTCACATTTCAAGACTTTTGTGTGAAACTTTCAGTGCTTCAGACCTGTTATATTTTACACAAAATTCAGCTCCTTGTGCAAAAATGAACTCTGTTGTTATTTTAAATTGCTAACAGTAAAAAGTGACCAAACTCACTGCTCTTTTTGCTCTCACACAGGGGAAAAAAATAAATAAGTCTCATAGTAATTGACAATCTTTTTGACAGGTTGTTGTCACTTGTTCAGATAATCTTTCCCATAAAAGTGTGTGTGTATATATAAATATTCTTTAAAGTTCCTGTGTGGATGGGGTCCTTTTCTGGAATGTAGTTTTATATTTGTGCTGCCATGTCTTTATCTCTAAGAAACCCCTTCTTTCTTTTTCTCTTCCTGTATGTGTATGCTTCTATAACTCTGCTATAACTCCCAGACCATGAAGCTTAGATACTTGACAGCTAACGCAGATACTGGGGGGATCTTGAGGGGTTGTAGCTTATGCTTATTATGTTTTTAAACAGAATATTTACTTTCAATCAATTAAAATATTTTATAGTTTGCAATATTACTTTGAGTCTATCAACCGTAGAAGTAAGAGAGTTCACCAAGGATACAAGTTTCCCCAACAACTGGAAGTCTTGAGATTTGGGCCAAACGCTTGGAACTAGGGGGTTGTACAAACAGCCCTGAAGGGGAGGCCTCCAGCTGCCCCTTCTTCAGCTGCATTGGGGCCACAGCAACCACAAGTGGTAGCCCCTTATTTGGTGTTTCCAGGGTGCAAAAAGGAGCTGCAAAAAGTGGCTCCTTTTTGCTCCCTGGAAAGGGCATAATAGCCACACGCCACAGCTATACAGCACTCCTTTGGTGCTGCATCATATGGACACAGTATTGGAGGAGTGCCATGATGCCACGTACTGTGGTGCAGTGTCATGGCACCCTGGGAGCGAAGCTGGGGCATGTATCATGGAGACGCTATGCCCCAATTCCGCCCCCCAGCCGGCCCAAAGTACTAGTCTGTACAAGGCCCAAGCTACTTAAATGTCTTCATATCTGGCCCTTCATTGCTGGAACAACACATATACTACTGTTGTTTCATTCAGGTATCTAATGAACCTTGCCTTTTCTTGACCCTAAATATGTGAATATGTGTAAGTGCCAGTACTTTAAAAGATACTTTTGGGGTCACAACTTTTGGACACCCCTAGCCTGTGGAACTGTGGGAAATACAGTTCAAAAATGATAACCCTTCCAGTGTGGCTGCTTACATTTGAAGAAATAGAATATTGCATCATTGAATCTCCACGGATCTAGTGTGAATGGGGCCTCTATTTCTATCAATCCTCCACTCTTTGCCCTGTACCATGGGCATCTCTTGTTCTACAAACTGAACAATTACTATGAATATTCCACTGGAACTTTGCTAATAAAGAAGATATTGTGTCAATTGGCAACTTGAGATCAAGAAGGAATTAAATGTCCTTGTGCATACGATTGCTAAGCATTTTTAAAAATGTCATGTTTTTCTGATTCTATATTCCATTTTCAGCAAAAGCACAAAGGAAATCTACTCTCTAGAAGTAGTCTATTTTGTGTTCTCTTGATGGCTGAATTAGCACACTTGGGAAAAACTACCAGCTTTGTTTAACAGTTTAGAGAATATGCAGAGGAGAAAATGAGTACTTGTTAATATAGTTTGAAAAGAATCAGTATAAAAATTAGTTCCATTATCTTGCAAGTCATCCTAGTGCAAATCAACACAATCAGTCAGCTGCAGTTTTAAAGGTATTGAGTCCTGTTCATAGGAAAGTTATTTAGCTAATTAATTCAAGTGGATTTTTTTCACTCTTGACCCAGTGTAAGGGGAAAACCTGAACTCCTGCTACAAATGCAATACTGAAATATCTAGACAACTTGTAAGGGACAGGTTGTGTGGTGGATAACAGCAATGGCTACAATGTCATCATTGATCTACAAATAACACTCTCCCCCCAATTTGGGGGAGCAAGGGGATGATGGAGAGGGAACTGAGCCCTTTGGATGGTACTATGATATACTGAACTCCTTTCTAATGTTGTATGTTTGGTTTGGTCATTCAGAGAAATGGATTCCTGGGAAGAGAAGGGGATCAGAGGACTTTGCAACTATCTTTACTGCTCAGTTATCTCTATTGTTCTAATTCAACTGAGAAATTCTTTTACAATTGCCAGAACAATTGACTGCTAGGAGAAAGTGAATATGATTGATTGGATTTTAGGTAGGTTTGTATGAAGAAGTGTTGTTCACAAATCTCTTAATTTCTAGGTCTTGTTTTTGACCAAGTTATCTTCATAGCAGAACTCAGCCTATTAATCCATGAGTCAGTTTCATGTAAAACCATGCTCATGTACTGCTATGTACTGCAGTACACCATAAATCATTTCCCTACTAGTTGAGTACCACTAATGATGCTGTTGAGGTTCAGTAGTATCTACTTGAAATGTAAATTTACCTAATTTATAATATGAAAATATATCTCAGGATAAATATCCTCATCCCAAGGGAAAAAAAGGTCATCAGTTTTCAATTTAAATTGAAAATAAATACAAGTTTTGCACCTGCACAATATATAGTCCTCAGACTAGGGGCAAACAAAAAAGTAGCTGCTCAGTTGGCAGTCAGCGTATGCCTGTTCATTGTTAAATCTGATTTTAGAAGTTTGAAGTCGACAAGTATTTTAGGGAAACCATGACTATAGTTTATAGAACTATAATTTATAATTCATAATTATAGAACTTTTAGTCCAAGGTCAAAGCCTTCATCAATGTAAAGAAGGACTTTCCAAAACTAGATCAAGTCTAGAGTTTGGAAAAGTTATTTTTTTCAGCTATAATTCCCAGAAATCACCAGCCAGCATGGCAACTGGCTAACTCTTCCAAACTGTCAACAACTTTAGATATTGTGGAAGGAGGAACATATCTGACTATTAGGAGTCAAGTAATCTGTTTTAAAATGTGCCCAATGAATTATTATTATTATTATTATTATTATTATTATTTATATAGCACCATTTCTGTAAAAGGTGCTTTACACTAACAACAAACACCTAGTTCCCTGTGCTCAAGCTAACAATCGAATTAAACATTATTCAGACTGAACAAAGAATTAAAAAGCCTTGGGCCAGACTAACTGAACAGCTATACTTCCTCATTACGAGCCTGTCTGGGTTTTAAGAATTACAGAGGTTTGCCACATTCATAGGTGCATTTGGCGAAGACACAAAAGATGATTTTCCCAGTCGCTGCTCCCAGGTTGTAGATGTCCTGATTCACCAAACACCTATACAGGCTGGCTGGGAGGAAACCATCAACTGATAGGGCAGGCAGAGGCAGTAAATTACCAGCAGCTAAAAAGCATCCTTGCCAGTGGAAGTCCATTATGGGAAAGTACAGTCCAAGTGGAGGGAAACAACAAGAATCAAGGTCAACACAATCCAAGGGTCAAAGAAACCAGTAAGTCCAAGGTGTGAAGTGCAAGAGTCTGGAAACAGGTACCAGGGAACAGGACTGCTGGCCAGGAAACAAATGAGTAGCTTCCAGCACTCACCTTAGACCCGTGTTGGTGAACCTATGGCATGCATGCCCAAATGGGCATGTGACACCTTCTCTGCTGGCATGAGGACCTCCGTCTCTCCCCACACCCCCTGATATTGTTAGCATTGGTGGCGTGTGAATGCAGCCATGCTACTATTAGGGAAGGCCCTCTCCCTCCCTCTCTCCATCTCTCTCTATCCATGCCTGCCATGCAACCATCCATCCATGCCGCTGGGCTGAGGGACGAGCAAAGGCGTCTCTGCCTGTTTCCCTCTCCATCAGCATGGCCTCCACAACTGTAAGGAGAGCGAGGGAGGGACAAAACTGGCTCCTGGTTGGTTATTGTACAAAACTAGCTGGGAGGGGGGTTACTGGTTGAAAGTAGCTTGGGGGGGGGGTCTCCAGCGACCCTTTGCACATCTCAGCCAATGTCTGAGAGGTAGGAGAGGCAAGGGGCAGGTTCTTGCTGCTGAGTGATTAACAGAGCCTCCAATCTCCACCTAGTATCTGCCTTTCTGTTTTCTCTCTCTTCTTCTTCTTCTCTCTTTCCACTGCATGCTGAGATTTTCCATGTGACAGAGCTCTTGTGCAGCAGACTGTGCAGTGGCTGCTGCTTGCTCCTCATGCCTCCCCCAACTGACAGTTTAAGAAAGTTTAAGAGGCTCCCAAGGGCTCCCCTCGATCAAGATGAGTCTGAACATTCAGATCACTACACCAGGCTGATCTTTGTTACTATTGTTGTTGTTCTGACTGCTCTGAGGCTGAGAGAGTGTGACTTGCCCACGGTCACAGAGAGAGTGACCTTTCCCACCTTCCTCCTTCCCTGGGGCTTCCTCTCAGAGGCAGCAAGGCTGGGGAGAGCCTTCCTGGGTGCACATCTCTTGTAAAAAAGGGTTTGTCTTTTCTTGGCATGTGGGGTTTTCTTGCCATGTTTCCTCAGAAGGTGGGTTTGCCTTTTCCTTCCTCTGAGGCTGAGAGAATGTGACCTGCCAAGGTCCCAGTGGGTTTTCTTGGCAAGATTCTTTCAGGGTAGCCAACTGTCAAACTACCAGTGTGTAAAGTGCTCTTGAGAACCTTTGTCACTGAAACGAATGGTGTTTGTTTATTTATTTTAATTTATTTATTTGTATTTTATTGATTTGATTTGATTTATATATGGCTTTTCTCACATCTGGCACAGAGAGTGGCCGAAAAGATGAGTGCTTTTGGCACCAAGAGAGGGTGACAAGACTTGGCCTCCCTCTGCTGGACCTATGCTCCCTTTCAACGTCCTGTCCAGGAGGCTGTCCAAAACGTCCTCCATTTTGAGCAGGGCTGTAAAGGATGGATTTAATATTTATATGAATACAGTTTTTTAAAACTTTTATCCATTTTCCCCTTGTGTGTTCCCCTGGAAGCCCCACCCCCTGGTAGCCCCACTCTGGCACTCGATGACACCCAGTTTTTTTGTCATCATAATCAGGTTTGTGAACCACCAGTTAAAGCAAATTTTTGACATTAATCATTTCAGCATTTTGTCTGGCTGTGCTGTCTCCAGCCCCTATCTCATTCTTATTCTCTATACACACACACACACACACACACACACACGTGAAATTCAGGATGACATTTCAAGCCTGATGAAATGAGCAATAGGCTGTGAAAGCTCAAGCAATAATAGGTTTATTAGTGTTTAAGATGCCATAGATTTTACAAAAATACTGGTAAATCCACAGGAAACTAAACCTGAAATCAAGTGTTCTCAGAATTTCTCACCACTCCACAAAGTAAGGAGTGCATCACAATAAATATGTTGAAGATTTTTCACTATATGCTATAAGCAAAATAAAGAAAAACTCAGGATACATGATTGATAGGTGAGAACCAGAATATTGAATGGTGGCCTACACAATGCCCAATCCCTATCATGCAATTCCTAAATTAATTTAAAAACACAAATGCAAATAAGGAAGCTGATTCTGTTTGGATCTCTAAAATATGTATTTTTCCCAAGTATTTCTTAATAATACCCAGAACTATGGACTCTGTTATAATCTGATCCAGGGTAGATTTGTCTGATTAAGTGAGATGATAAGAAAGTTGTGTCAAAGGTCCTAGGTTGACTTCTTGGCATCTCCAGTTATATGATCTTGTGTAGCAGGATTATAATGCATCTTCCCATCATTGGCTAGCTAGTGGCTTCCAGAAAAATATTGTAGTGCAAGATGAATTTGACCAAATATACATTATAAAGGAGCTCCTTTTCTTTTCTGAAGATGACAATGGCTGCCCCCCTCGTGCCCCAGAATGAAGATTCAAGACAATAATATAGAATTACATCAGGCTACATCTTTATTGAATTAATTAAAAATGCATGTAGAGAGATCTTGTAGCACCTTTGAGACTAACTGAACGAAAGAAGTTGGCAGCATCAGCTTTTGTAGACTTCAGTTTACTCTTCCAATGCATCTGAGGAAATAGACTGAAGTCTACGAAAGCTCATGCTGCCAATTTCTTTGTTTCAGTTAGTCTTAAAGGTGCTACAAGATCTTTCTACATACTGATTCTATAGACTAACATGGCTATATCTTTAATTAAAACTGCAGTGAACACAGTTTTTAAAAAAACCGAATAAAGCACAGAATGCTAACCAACTGGAGACCAGGGTTTAATGAAACAGTGCACTTCAAATCAAAAGGGGAAAGGCATGTTCTTCACTGCAAGCAATGGGAATGACGTGTGTAACTTAATAAACCTGCTCTCTCACACACTAAAGCAACATGAGACAAACTCATCTATCCCATGAGATCAACCCTCTTTAGACTCTTCACTCCTTTGAGAGAAGAGAAAAACAGCTCCCAACACAGGGCCAGAAAGAAGATTATGATTACTGTGCAAGATCTATTCTGCTTCAGAAACCATGTTGACCCAAAATTGTCCAATACAAACTCTTTGGATTCTTCTTCATCACCAATCTTCATCTTCTTCATCTTCACCTTCTTCTTCTTTTTGGCTAGATAGTACATCCCATGACATAATGACCTATAAAACTTTATGGTTATGTGATCAATATCTTCTTTGTCCTCTTCTGGCCTTTGATCTCCAACATTATCTTGGCATAATACTCTTCCAACTAAAGGTTTTATTTATATAGCACATGGGACTAACAAACTGGGAATGTTGCAACATTTTACTTTAGAGGAGTGGATTGAACTAGACAGTTTCCTTTTGATCTTGTCTCTCTGTGAGTCTAAAATGGGGATTGGGGGATGTATTCCTACCAACCATCATGAGTTTCTTATTTCAGAGCACAGTCACAGATGGAATAAAAAAAATCTGTAAAAGAATTCCAGAATAACAGCACAGCAGCATGAATACTTTCTAGAAGAATTGAAAAGATGAGTCTTTAAATATAAGTGTTCATTATTAAAAACCACTGGGAGCTTTTGGAAGAAGACAAACACATCTTATTTAATGGCCTTTTGGGAGCCAACATATTCATAACAAGAGGATATAAATCTCTTTTCTGGTTCCTTTATTTGATTCATTGGCCCACTGGCTCTTTTGCTGTGCTTATCTTCTTCCATCAGCAACTCAGGAGAACCTTTAGGTGCTAGAAATTCACAAGGAAATTTGTCCAGGGTCTTTAATTGATTTGGAATCCAGCCTATTTTAAAATTAAATGATAAGGGAGTCTTTTTTCTCTCTCTCAGCTTAAATAAGAACACAGTTTTTAAGAGGTTGTGCCTCTGTCTTTTTGTCCAGACAAATTAGCCATTATGTCCTCTTGAGCAATTCATTAGCTACTAATGGTTGCAGTGACATCTGCTGATGACAGTGAAGCAGATCTAATGCTGCTTCCATTGCTGGTAAACTTATCCAGGAAGCCACTCAGGAAATTTGGCATTTGCTTGCATATTCATACACGAAACAAGAATTCCTTCAATGCCTTGACAGGACATTTTTAAAACAGAAAAAAGAAAAAAGGTTGTGCTTTAGATATCACTAACAGTGATATCCTAACTCGGTAATACACAAAGAACCACTGGAGCTAACATGATGCTAGCTGAATCTGTGTTAAATCCAGACCATTTTCAATCATGGACAGTGGGGCCTCAGTTGCCTTAAGGCAGTGATGTCCAAACTCTGGCCCTCCAGGTGTTTTGAATTTCAGCTCCCAGAATCCCAAACCATTGGCCAAGGTGGCTGAGGCTTCTGGGAGCTGAAGTCCAAAACAATTGGAGGTCCAGAGTTTGGACATTGCTGCCTTAAGGGAACATGTGGGAGGGACCCACCCCTCCTCTTGTATCCATGGAGCTACCAATCAGCAGCCGTCAGCCAATGAAAGACCATTCTCTAGCATAAAGAGAAATTACTCAACAGTTAAAGATACAGAGGAAGGCCCAGGTAATTCATGTAATAATGTAGCCCAGTTTGACCAATAACAGTTGCAACTGCAACCCATTCATCCTGCTGATCGGAGATTCATCTGATACATCAATTGGTACCCTCATTGCCCAGAATGCCAAGTTCCTCCCAGACCACCCAGTGCATTCAGATCACATGGAAGTTGGCAGACTCTCCTTCCTGAGAGATCATTGTGCATAGGCCATATGGTCCTCTGTCAGGTATGGCTTCAGGTATGAATCTCCTGCATTGGTAAGTGGTGAGCTTAAATAACCACTGAAGATCCCTTTCAGCTTTTTACATAAATGATCCCATGATTCTTCCACTTGATAGCCATTCCCTAACACACACACACATGATTACAGACACCCTGCTTTCTAAATTATCATGGATCCAGAGCAAGTAGTGAGAGGACAACTCCATTTATTATAATCAGACAATGATGTACTAAAAATCATTGAGGCTGCATAACAAATCAGATTTGCGTTACTAAGCATAATAGACCAAGAACCAGAAGAACTATGGTCTGAAGCCAGGGACATGATAAAAGGAGAATGCAAACAGACAATCTCAGTAGACAAAAAGAGAGGGAAGAAACCATGGATGATAGATAAAACAGTACAAATAACAAAGGAAAGAACAGAAGCAAAACAAAAGGGAGATAGTAACAAACTAAGAACCATGAATGCAACAGTACAACAGCTAATGAGAAAAGATAAAGAAAACCACTATAATGATCAATGCAAAGAAATAGAAGACAAAATCAAAAAAAGGGAAGAACGAGAGACCTATTCCACAAGATCTGGGAAATCAAAGGAAATTTAAAGCCAAGGACCAGGATGCTCTATAACAATAAAAATATCTTAATTTTAGAGTAAGATGAACTAAAAAGACATTGGAAACAATGCACAGAAGAATTATATAAAAGGGATAATAAAATTAATGACACGTGGAACAAAGAGCCATATGAAGAGGAATCCCAAATTATAAAAAGCAAGGTGGAAGCTGCAATAAGGGAAATGGTAAAAAAAAAATCATCAGGTACAGATGCTATCCCAATCAAACTGCTTGTCTTAGACCTGGAAATCACACCAAAAAGAATATCTCAGGGGAGGGTGGGAGAATATGGCAGAGGCAGTATCAGATGCATGAGTATGCCTACTGTGACACATTCCTCTTTCCTACTAGAGAAGGCATCAAAATTTTTGATTGTGTGTGAAAAACATGTTTTTCTCTGCAGAATAATTCCTCTGCACTATGTTAGAGCACTCAAATATACGAAAAATGCTATGGAGCTATTCTGTCTCCTAGGTGAGGTTGAGATAGTTGAGGAATTACATCCCTGGGAATATAGCATCTCTCCCTTTTTCCATTATTTGTTTTGCCTTTTGTGCTGGTTGATATCTCCACCAGCTAGATCTCTGTGATCAGATGGCACAAAGGAGTTATACTGGCCTAGGGACAGTTCAGTCCTCATTTTAACTCACTATAGCTGGCCTGTCTTTGGCCCTTTACAAACGGGCCGTTTCGTACGTACTCCGTACATACTAGGGTTGCCTGGGGGTGTCTCTTTTAGATGCCCCCAACCCTAATACGTACAGAGTACTACAAAATGGTGGCACGCTGCCCACATGGGCACCGCCATTACAAAGTCATGGTCGTGCCGCCTCCAAATGGAGCAGCACGGACGTGACAACCTGGTGCCGTGGAAGGGCACCTGTGGCACCCTTTCTGCGGCACCGGAAGGAGCTCCATTTCAGAGCTCCTTCTTGGTTTTGTGTCGCTGGTGCAGCCTTTACATGGCTGCGCCTGCAACACAAAGGAGAAAGGAACTGAGTGGCTCCTTTCTCCCTTTCCCCGCCGCTGTTGGGGTGTCCTTTTGCCGCTTCCCTGCAGCCTGAAAAAGTGGCAGATCGGGGCCTCAGGGCTGCCGCTGTGGCAGCTGAGTCCCTGATCCGTTGGGGAAAGGGGTGGGTACAGGCCGCCCCAAAGGGGCGGTCTATAAACCGCTATTTTTAGGATTACTCTATAAATCTGTATGATGCTAATTCCTGACTCTAGTTCATCAGTAACAGAGTACAAATTAAGTCAACAGAATAAATGTGTAAAACAGCAATAACAATGACAACACATTATATGCAGTTGTGTCACATAAAGTTGCATTCTGCCAAGTCTTGACCCCATGCAAAAGCAACCTAAAGCAATTTCATTAACACCAATGCCCTTCTAAATTCAGTGACTCATGATTCTTAACACCCACTTTAAAGCTTATTTGCATTGTCAGATAAACCAAAGATTGCAATCCTGAGATCATTTGTACTTGTAGCTAATTACGTAGGTGATTTGCAATCTGAGGCCTCCAGGTTGAACTGTCAGATTCATTATGGGCAGACTGCCCAAGTAGTTAAGGGTATTTTGCATGTGTTTTGTACTGTTAATTTTCTGCTCAATTTTCTTTTTGTTTAAAGAAATCACTTCAAAAAAGTGATACTTTATAACATGGCACCCAGCCTCATCTTAGCATTCCTCAGCAAAGATCCTGTG
Source organism: Sceloporus undulatus (assembly GCF_019175285.1). Lineage (NCBI taxonomy): Eukaryota > Metazoa > Chordata > Lepidosauria > Squamata > Phrynosomatidae > Sceloporus > Sceloporus undulatus. The sequence continues at coordinate 98,316,155 of NC_056525.1, forward strand.
TCCAAATATATTACAGCAGCTTGCAAGCCAAAATTTGCATTGTAAATCTTTTCCAAAAATAGTTGCAGTTGTTTATTACACTGAATAATTATTCCTTCTTTGTTTGTTTGTTTACATTCTGACATTTCCCAGCATTGAGACTCAAGGTGGCTATTTTACCATTGATTTCAAGGTAGAACTGGGAAGAAATCTTTCCTAAAAATCTGAAAATCAATTTCTGCCAGTCAGTGTAGACCACATTAAATTAGATAGATCAATGAACAGCTGTCCCTCCATATCTGAAGACTTACCATCCATGGATCTGAGCATTCATGGATGGCAAGCCCACATTGTTACGAATGGCAGCGAGTGCACACAGCCATGCTGCCATTAAATACAGCCTTTGCTGTCCATCCATCCATGCCTGCTTGAGGTGGAGAAAACAGCCAGCCAGAAATTCATTGCTCCTGCCTATCTCTCTGGGATCTCATCACCACTAGTGGTGCTAGGCTGAGGGAGGAGCAGAGGTGGAGAATGAGCAGTGGTGATGGAGGAGGAAGGGGGTCTCTGCTGTCCACTCCTCAGCATGGGCTCCCAGCTGGTGATGGAGAAGGGAGTGTGGGTGTGAGGAGATGAAGGGCCACTGGCTGAGAGCAAAGCGATCCACTCTGGAGCAAAACATATTTGCAACTCTTAAGAAGCACTGCTCAGGTCATGCATCAATAGGTGGCTCCGTGCACTCCAAGCCAAGAGCTGTGGAAGCAGAGGGGGGTTGGCTTTAGAGGGAAGGAAGAACTATAAATCCCCATCCTAGCTGAGAAAGTAGGGTGGTTTCCCACAAGGGGAAGTCCAATCTGTTCAAAGCCAAGAAGCCTCAGCTAAAATCCTGCTTTCATTATGTTCATTGCAAAGCACAGCATGTGTTTATGGCTTCATCTTCACTGCAGCAATAATCTGGTTTTACACCACTTGAACAGCCATTGTTCCATGATATGGAATTCTGGGATTCTGAGGGAGTCAGTGTGTCAGCTGCAGGGGTGGCTGTCTTTAACTGTGGCTCTGCCACATGTGCACACTGCCACTGAAGTCAATGGAATTTGAGTATCCATGCATTTTGGTTGCACGGGTGGGTGAGGATTTTGGAATGGATCCCCTATGGATACCAAGGGCCAACTGTATATGTAATGCTACAAATCTAGGGACTGAAGAAAGATTTCATTTGGGACAACAGATTTCACATTTGGGGACAATGGTTATTATTATTATTATTAACCTTTATTTATAAAGCGCTGTAAATTTACGCAGTGCTGTACATACAATCTTTTTAATTGGACGGTTCCCTGCCCTCAGACTTACAATCCAAAAAGACACGACACAAAGGGAGTGGTGGTGGGGAAGGGGGCCTCTCTAGTAGGATAATACATATAAAATACATAGCAATACAGGAAATGATTCAATAAAACAGTAAAAAAAAGAACATCAAATAGCAAGTGACAATTATGCAATGCCTGGGAACGCTGCCCTGAACAGGATGGTCTTCAACTCCATTTTGAAGCTGGTTAAAGAAGTGATGGCTCTTGCTCGCGAGGGAAGAAGGTTCCAGGAGTGAGGGGCAGCGAGTGAAAAGGGGCGAATCCGAGATGGGGCAGAGGAAATCCTGGGCTGGGACAGCAGACCTTGACTACCAGAACGGAGGGCCCATAGCTATATCCCTGCCCTTGCTTCAGTTGTAGGTTCCTTTGTTATTGTTGTTAGCTGCCTTCAAGTCAACCTCAGTACATGGCAACCTGTGAATGAGACATCTCCAAGCCCCTCTATCCTCTGTCTTGTAGGCTCAGAACCATAGTCTCCCTGCTTGAATCTATCCATCTGGTATGCAGTCTTTTTCTCTTTCTACTGCCTTCTATCTTCCCCAGCATCATTGTATTTTCTAATGATTGGGGACTTCTCATGATGTGGCTGAAGTATGAAGACCTCAATTTAGTCATCTTGGCTTTCAGGGAGAGTTGTTTGTCTCTTTGGCCATCCACAATATTCACAGCATTCCTCTCCAGCACTACATCTCAAATGAATTAAGGCCTGGTACACACAGGTGGTGAAACACCGCTCCTCTTTGCTGCACAGCTGTAGCGCCTACTCTATGGACGGGCATGTGCACCTGTGACATCACTAGGGCTGGGCGCGTCTGGATGCCCAGCCCTATCAAGCCGTAATATCATGCCCATCCGTACAGGGCCTAAGTTTCTTCCTATCTATTTTCACCATTGTCTAGCTCTTATATCCATACATAGTAATGAGGAATACAATAGCTTGGACAATTCTAACTTTAGTGTTCATCTGAATATCTTTACACTTTAGAATTCTGTCTAGTTCTTTCATAGTTTCACTTCCCATTCCTATTCTTCTTCTGATTTTTTTACTGCAGCGTCCACTTTCTACTTTTTAGACCAAAACTGAAAATGAAAGTTAAGTATTAGAAGGAGCTCATCTCCATTTCCCAGCATTATAAAACTTGCCATCATCTTAATTCCTTCCAAATTACTGTTGTCTGGCTTTTGTCTTTTCAGACTCTTTCCCCAGCCCCACAGTTTTCACCTCAAGGTCTTACATTGTAAGACTTGTAGCACTGATCTGGATTCCTGGGATCAGTATGTAACTGAATTGATTATAAAAGCAGGTGTGTATGTGTGTGGGGGGAGATGCGTGGAGGGAGATGCTGCTGTAAAATGCTTCATTCTTCCCATCAATTCCAATCTGCATTTACAAGGACAGGGGTATTGGAGTTCAAGGACATGTTACAACCAAAAAAAAAAATATGCAAGGCAGATTTGCTTTTGTTCCTGTAGTTATTACTTAACATGCCAGTGGTTCCCATAAATGCAGCCAATGGAATGATAGTGTGTAGATCCTGTTAGTAAAGGTTATTGTGTCATGAAAATGCTGCCGTAGAGTTCTAGGGGGAGATGGTTAGAGTATTTGCTACAGGGATATATTTACTACTGACCCTCACAGAGCATCAGCAGGCATATCTGACCTTGGCTGGGCTATGTAAAGCCCTAGGGATTCTAGCCACAACTGAAACAGTGCAACCAATGGTTGTATTCCTCTGGCTAGATCAATACATATATTGAATAGGGTGATTTTGCCTTTAAAGAGCTGTGTATCTTGTTTCTCTGCCCAGTGAACACATGAGTTAATAGTCCTTTCCTCAGGCCACACACACCATAAAAATGTTATTGAACTGTGAACTGGATGACCAGCAGATCTATTCCCAGCATAGGTTCCTGTTACTTCCAGGAAAAAAAAAAGGGAGGGGGGAGAGACAAAAAGAAGAAAAAGCCCTGCTGTAAGTCACAGATGCATCACTGGTGCAAAGTCACCTGGCCAGTCCCCAAAATAATGCTCTTATTTCATAAACAGAGATTGGGGCTAAGAACTCAAAACAAAGAAGAAGAGATGGCAAAATGAGATTAGTAAACTTTTAAACATATGCATTTAATCATTGCTCAAAAACAGGGATAGAATTGTGTAGCTACAGGCCAGAAAAGGGAAGAGACATGGTTTTTCATTATAAATTCTCTACATTTATGAACTCCCAGCTAACGAAGAACAGCTGAAATGCTGCCACTGTGTTTCAGATGAAAAGCCAACAACTCATTCAGGTCAGCACTGTTGGATTAGTTTGCAAGCTGCAGCACCCACACATGTTAGTGAAATATTCTGTCCTATGCAAGTCTCAGGGAATGAGGGGGAGATTTTGGACATGTGCAAAAGATTTTGGCTCTGTCATGTGCAAGGAGAAATGGATGAGATGAACATATCCCACAGAACAGAGAGGGCATAGGATCAGCACAGATGAACAGAATCAGAACAGCCTCGGGGGCTCAGCACCACAGGGCATCCACACTGAATCAAGGATAGATATCCCCTCAATGAGTCAGTAATGTACATAAGGTTAATGCTCAGGGTTTAGTTGACCACGAGTCAGGCCATAAAAATGGATATACCAAAGGAAAATCATTTCCACAGGCATCCTGCTGTGTCACATGACATACAGGGGCACGTCAGTGAGGTGTTTAGTAAAGAAAGACAACCCAACAAAATGGGTGATCACCAGCCACTTTTTGTTGTCTTAATTTTGTTTATCCTGTGCGCCCCCCCCCTTTGCATTTGCAGAGAAAGTAGATGTGGTGATAAGCCTGGCTTTCCCTTTTGGGGAGCCCTTTCTATAAGCTTGGCTTTCATGGTCCTTGCGTGGATTCTAGCCTTGCAGTAACCTGAATTCTCTATCTCATCCAGCTCTAGTTCTGTTCCTGACTCTGATTTTTGGTCTTTGACAGTCCTGACAACCCAGGACTTTGCCACTCCTCACACATTTTCCCCTCTGAAATCATTTCCTGTGTAAGGAGCCTTGTTTAGACATATTCTTAGCTTAAAAATCATTTCAGAGCTGAAGAACCTCAAGTCTTTGCTAGAGCTTCATTAATCTGCCCTCCTAATATTCCCAGTTCTGATCTTTGTTTAAGTCTCCCCTTTCTCACAATGGCAAAGAGTTGCCTTTGAAGTCCTGGTCTATTTTCTGGAGGCCCCTTTCCTATAAATTGTTCCTTTACATTGTTTCTTCCTACTGAGCACTCTCTTTTCTGCTGTGTATGTGAGTGTGTGTGTGCATACGTGTGAAAGAATGAGTGAGCCTATGGATTTGGAGAAATATTAGTTCTATATTTAAACCACTTTGTGGCCCAGAGCCCAAACATTTCATGATTTAGTATAGTCTTTTCCTTGGCAAGGCATGAAAAATGATCACAGGTAAGCTTCCTGTTAAAGTGTGAGTCTCCTTTATCTTCAAAGGAACTTGATAGGGCAGACCAAAGTTAAAAACCATTAAGCAAATCTTTTCTGAAAGAGACAGAAAGAGCCAGGGCAAGATGTGCAAAATGTCTGTCCCTCACTGAGTTTGTTAGTATTAGAACCAGCCTTCTGAATCACACTGCCTCCCACTTTTTGCCACTGTGACCAAACTGGAGAATTAGCCTCAGCGCCTTTTTAAGTTGGCAACAAACTATCTGGAATCCTTTTTCTTCTTTAATATTTGACCTTCTCCTTCAAGCCTCTCTCTCTTTCATCCCACCACCTGAAACCCTATACTTCTCAATTCACTTTGACTCAGCACATTCAATTTCCTAGAACTAAGATGCAGCCCACTATATCTGCATACAACTATTACAGACCTCATTGGTGACCTTAGAGCAATTGTGTTCCTCAAGTCAATATTCTCCAGGTTTAGCATAGTCTGGTTCATGGAACTGTATTTTTTTCATTAATGTCTATGTTTCAGTTGCATAGTATGTATTACACTTTCATTTTTGACCTACTGTAGAAGTCCTTCGTCAATATTTGTTAGAACTTAATATGTTTATTGTGTATACTTTCATTTTTGTGTATCCAATAACTTTCCCCACTCTAAAACATTTATATAAGAACTTGATAAAATGACTTAGATTAGGGATGGAAAAGATATTAAAATTATTCAGTTCATAGTCAAAAATGGGTTTCCTGAGTGTCAGGCCACTATGATGAGAAGAATCCTGAAAAAAGTTATCGTTTTAATATGGGACTTATTTTGTTTTATTTATTCATGAAAAAAATTAAAAAGTCACATGGAAGTTTATTGTTTGGAAAATGCCATTTTCTGCACACATGCAAAATATTTTTGCATAGAAAAATCATAATTTTCACAAAGAAAATGGCAGTAAAAAGTAAAATGGTGAAATTATACTTTTTATTTTGCCAAGAACAACCAAATTTATGACAATATACTCCCATAGCCTAGATGCACTATTATCAGGGTTAAAAGAGCCCATAAATGCCTGTATGTTCAGAACATGCACAAGTACGTACATGTGTCTGGAAAACATACCCGTGATGAAATAAAATTTCCTATGACTTGTTGCAGCAATCATCTTATGAACAGAATCCTTCAAAGCTATAGGTAATGCAAGTCTATTAACATCTGTGAGAAACTGTGCAATAGACATGCAACAAGCCAAAGATTCACTGAACAATTACCCAGCCATTATTAAAGATGATTTAAGCTATTTAAACTCTGTTAGATAGGTTTCCATAACGTGAGCATTGTTCTTTGCCCATATGGATGTTCTTATCTTACTGGAGAAGTGTGTGTACATAAATAGGATTTGAGAATATTGACTAGTTCAGAGGCTAATTTTCTTCCTCCAGTGCTTTCAGAAGCATCTAAACTACCTCCCTCCCCCCCCCCCCCCCCCCAAAACAGATGTGGCTAAAAGACTCCTTCTGGTTTTGAAACATGAATTGTTTAATATTAAAGTGGAGTGGGGGGACACAACTTGTTTAAATACAAAGTTAATTGCTGTTCCTGAAGTCTTCGAGAAGAGTTCTTTTTTCCAACCCCCCTGTATTCTGCTTTGGTCAGGCCCCACCTAGAATATTGTGTCCAGTTCTGGGCGCCACAATTCAGAAAGGACATTGAGAAACTGGAGCGTGTCCAAAGGAGGGCGACAAAAATGGTGAAGGGTCTGGAAACCATGCCCTATGAGGAACGACTTAGGGAGTGGGGATGTTTAGCCTGTAGAAAAGAAGGTTAAGAGGTGATATGATAGCCCTGTTTAAATATTTGAAAGGATGTCATATTGAGGAGGGAGCAAGCTTGTTTTCTGCTGCTCCAGAGAACAGGACCCGGAACAATGGATGCAAGCTACAGGAAAAGAGATTCCACCTGAACATTAGGAGGAACTTCCTGACAGTAAGGGCTGTTCGACAGTGGAATGCACTTCCTCGGAAGGTGATAGAGTCTCCTTCCTTGGAGGTCTTTAAACAGAGGTTGGATGGCCATCTGTCAGGGATGCTTTGATTTGGATTTCCTGCATGGCAGGGGGTTGGACTGGATGGCCCTAGTGGTCTCTTCCAACTCTACGATTCTATGATTCTATGATTCTATGAAACAAACAAACTCCCAGGGGCATTCTGAGGACTGTGGGTGTGTAGTTGTAAAAAAAAAAAGCCCTTGGGAGAGCTGAACTTTGGATACCCCTGGCTTACATGTATAACCTGAGATTTCATCACAATTTGTGATTTCATCACAATTTATACATGTGGCCATTCTTTAAGAGTGATAGAGACAGGGACTAGGGGAAAAGTTCATGTCTGACTCAGAGAATTGCCAAGCTTCCTTTTATAAATCTGGAAATTGTGAACTGGAGCAGAGATAGTTGCAGTTTTCATACAAAAGATAAGATGGCACTGCCACAACATTCCACAAAAAAGAAGCCAATCAGATAGGCAGTTCAATCTTGGCACTTGTGATGGGAAAGCACTTTCATTGCAGAGCAAGCAACTTAATGCACACAACTTTGTCCTCTTATCACTTCACCACTCGCTCAAATAAATGCTGTTATCTAGGCAGCAGTGGCATCAGCATGTTTTGGGTCAGTGATTCCTAAAATTTGGTTCTCCAAATCTTTTGGACTTTCAGTTTTCAGAAGCCCAGCCATTTGACCCAAGAATCAGGAATTCTGGGAGCTGATATACAAAATACCTGGAGGACCAAGGTTTAGGGACACTGTGTTAGGTGAACAGAGCAAATCATTTTCGCAAGCAAATATATACCCAACTATACGTTGACTTCATGTATAAGTCAAGGACAGGTTTTGGAGACAAAATTATGGATTTTGATATTATCTCTGGATATGTCATGCATAAAACTTTGGGCTTGTAACAAAGGATTTAAAGGATGAAGCAAAGAAAAACAATGGCAAATAACTTACAAAATTCCAGCAAGCATACCAGTCTGTGCTCGTACTAAAGATAGGATGGATGGGAGAGCAAAGGGGGGGGGGGGGGCTGTCAGTGCTTCCAGGACAGATGTACACTCTTGTCTTTCACCAAGGGGTGGTTCCTTTATTAATATAAGAGTTAAAATACAGTACTTACATTGTACCATGGATTAGTCAACTCAGGTTTTTGGGATAAACGTTTTCACTAAAATTTCAGGACTTATACATGAGTACAGTATACAGTTGGCCTTCCACATTTCCAGCTTTGATTTTGAGGATTTGATTATTCACAAATTTGATTAATATGTTCTCTCTAGGAATCTCTAGGTCTTCCAGTGTGACTCTATGGTAAATATCCACAAGACACTGGAGGAAGTAAAGATTCATAGAGAGCACCCTTCTCTAGGTATTTGTAGGTTCTCCAGCACAATTCTATGGTCAACGTCTGGCAGATGCTGACCATAGAGTTGCACCAGAGGACCTAAACATTCTTAGAGAGGTGTTATCTTAGATTTTTTAAAAAGTGTTTTTTTATTTGTGAGTTTTCCACTTTCACAGGGGTACTGTACCCCTAACCCAAGCAAATGTGGAGGGCCCACTGTATATTAATTTATTCCAGTCAACAGACTATTATAACAATATATTAAATAAATTTTAAAACAGCACCAACAGACATTCAGATCAACAGCTAAGTCAGTTCTGTAGTTATAAAAAAACTGTAATGTATTAAATACAGTAAAATTACCTAGACAAGGATATTCTGTTTAAAGTAGTCAGATTTAAACATTTTGCCACTCATAAGCAAAATACCAACTAGTGCTTGTGATCTGGAATCTGAGTATTCTGTGACTGCTCAGCCAGGGGACTTTTGACCATTGCCTTTGATGTATGAGGAAAAGGTACACTGGCACATAATCAGAAAGGTCAAAGGGTGATCAAATAGGGTAAAACTATTCTGAAAGAAAAGGTTTTCTGATTCAAGGGGGGAAAAATAGAAGCTGCAGAGTTGTTTGGCTCTTTAGAGTTTCAAGGAAAAGCAAATTAAGCATTATCAGAACATTCTGATCCCATCATTAACTAAGTGGAAATTTCTACTAATAACAATAAGCCCTAAGGACTGGAGCGTAGCTTTGGTGTGGCTTCTGGACTCTTAGGACGCATGCATCATTGAAACACCATACCTCCACTGTGACTCGAAGCAGCTTTATTTTGGCTGTCTGTAACAGGCCATAAATACAGTTGGTCCTCCATATCCATGGATTCTGCATCCATTGAATCAAATCTGTTAGCTAAGATTGCCATCACTTCCTATACTTACTACATGAGGGGGCCATCCAACCCTGTGTAACTGTAGGGCTGATGATGTCTGGCCAAAATACTGTTCTTCAGCTATTTCAACAACTATAAAAGAATTAAAAAAATATAAATCAATGTGCTTGCTATAAATCTGAACACATTTTGTGACAATATATTTAAATTCTAACATTGCAGCTTGATACAAAACCCTTTGAGCCAGTGAGGCAGGCCCTATTAATCTGGGTAGATTCTGGATCAGAAGATCGATGTGCTTTTAGCCATCTGTATCCTCAAAATATGCATGGCAGTCTCTCCGTTGAAGAATCCATAACTCTTCATAAGTAGTCTGTAACCTAATTATCTGATTTTGCAAGTAATAATATTGAAATCTTTGTAGATAGCCAAGGTTTTTGAAAGAAACTTACCCATGAGGAGAAAATAAAGAAAGAAAAGAAAAGAAACATAGAAAGCACTGAATTACATTTTGAGGATGATGTTCAGAGGAAACATTCTATGCAAAATCATTAGGAAAGGTCACTGGAGGATTTGGAAGAAATCACCATCATCCTAACCAGTACTGGGATGACATGATGAAGGTGAATAGTACTGAAAGAATTATAGAAAGAAGACACAGAACATGATACAACAAACGGAGAGGCAAGGGATGAAAACAGAGATGCAGCGGTGTGAGTCAAGAGAAAGAAAAAGAGACAAAGATTTTCATACCTGGCATAAACGTCGCTGTAACGTGGCTCAATTGTCCTGAAAAGGTGGAGGAAGTGCGCATGTGTGGAAGCCAGGCACACTTCCTCAATCGTCAGGAATCATCGCTCCCTCCTTTGCGTCCCTGAATTGTTCCTGGGGAGCAGATTTCCTATGAACACAAAGTTCATAGGAAATCTGATCCCTTTGCGAAGATTCAGGGATGCTAGAGGGAGCGACGTTTCCCTTAAGATTGAGGAAGTGCACCTGGCTTCCACACATGTGAGCTTCCTCCACTTTTCCAGGACGATTGAGCTATGTTGGAGCGACATTTATGCCAGATATGAACATCTTCATTACCAACTGGGAGCTTACACTAGGGGCTGACACTCATCTATCCCTGAAGCAACAGCTCATCTTTATAGCTACAGTTAGATTGTAATTCTATGCAGAATTGCTAATCACACTTGGTAGCTCTGATGTCAGTGGGGGGCAGTGAATCTGCTTCAGCTTTTAGCCTGAACCTTCCAAGGGGGGGGTGGAACTATTTTCGGGATTCAGTTCGGGCTTTTGGATAAAGCTTTAAAGTTTCTGCTAAATCCAGAAAACATTCAGTATCTCGTTGATGGCTTCAATTGTGGGAATAGGCTCCATTGAACCCAGATGATCTTACTTACAAGATTTCACTGTGAATAAAAGTTGTCTCCATTTTGGTGAGCATCTTGCTATTGATCCTTTACTTACTGAGGGAATTTGATTCAGATAATATTTTGCAGAGGGCCTGTTCATAATTATTAAAAGTGATTCAGGGCCATAAAAATCAGAAGTTCTAGGGAAAAGCTTAGGGTTTTTTTTATTAGTAAATCCAGTTCTGCTTTTACTTAAGGCAAATGACTGAGAAAGAAGGGGGGGGGTCGAGAAGGACAATGAGAACCAGGGTAACACTGAAAATTTGAAACTGGTCTCTACACCCCCAACCATTCACCCTTTCAATGAACTCTAAAGTTTAAGGGAACTAACTATATCTTCTCAAATGTCTGGGCTTTGCAATTGTTCTCATATGTAGCTTGCATGTATTTAAATCACAGAGGTGAGATACTGCAGGCCACATGCACAGAGACCTTGTGACACACATTTGGAATCTAGTTTCTCTTAACCGTATCCTGTAAGACCACACCCAGCTCTTTGGCAGAATAGAGAATGGGATAGTAGTGAAAAGGGGGAAATGACTCACTTGTGTACAATTGGCCCTCTGTATCCATGGATTTTTTTATCCATAGATTTGAGTGTCCAAGGCTTTAAAATATTTTCAAAAATATATAAAAAGTAAACCTTGATTTTGTCATTTTAAATAAGGAACGCCATTTTAATAGGCCATTGTATTTAATGGGACTTGAGCATCCATGAATTTTGGTATCTATGGTTATGTGTGTGTGTCTTGGACCAAACCCCAGTGGATAATAGTGTACTAGCTATCTCAATCATGTGTATGCCACCCTACCAGATAGTATTTGACAGGCTGGCTGGCATATTATTTATCTGAGGAAGTAATCTCTGGAAATGACTCTTTCTGAGTATCTTATTATTTATTATTATTATTAAACTTTATTTCTATAGCGCTGTAATTATACACAACGCTGTACAAAGTCGGTAAAATAGGAGTAAATAAAAGCCTGCCCAAGGCGTACATTCTAAGATAATAACAATTAAAAGAGGAATAGATAAAATTACCATATAGAAAAAAAAAACAGATTAAAAACATCAAATATCAAACAAATCACATCACATCAAATATTGTCAGACAGCCAGATGACAATCACAAATTCCCTGAGAACGCTTCCCTAAACAATATGGTTTTCAGCTCAGCTTTAAAGCTGGTTAGGGAAGTGATGAGCTGTGCATGCAGAGGAAGAAGGTTCCAGGAATGAGGGGCAGCAAGAGAGAAGGGACGAATCCGGGACGGGACAGAGAAGATCCTGGGTTGAGAGAGGAGACTTTGGCTACCAGAGCGGAGAGTGCGAGTAGGGATGTAGGGAGAGAGAAGATCAGTTAAATAAAGAGGGGCCAGCCCATGCAGGGCTTTAAAGGTGAGTAGCAGAAGTTTGTACCTGATGCGGAAAGGAAAAGGGAGCCAGTGAAGGGAAGACAACAGAGGGGAGACATGATCATAACGGCGAGCGAGTGAAATAACGCGTGCAGCTGAATGCTGAACAGAAATTAATGGGTGGAGATGAGAGAGTCCTTATCTGAATCATGATCTGGCTAGCCTGTCACACACACCATCTTCCCCATTTAAATAATAAACTAGGGGGAAATGACAATCTTCTGGGACTGAGATGGGATCTCACATTGCAATGTGAGTTGTCCTTCTCATCACCTCCCTACTCCAGAGCACAAAAGGATTTTATGTGTGTGAGAGCAATACATCAATACATGAATGTGAAGATTTTGTGCATTAACTAAATATGAAAGTGAAGGACCAGCAAGAAGGGTGTGTGATTTAAAGAAAGAGATAATAGAGAGAGGGATTTTCAAATTCTCTTTGGCCTGTTACAGACAGCCAAAATAAAGCTGCTTTGAGTCACAGTGGAGGTATGGTGTTTCAATGATGCATGCATCCTAAGAGTCCAGAAGTTGCACCAAAGCCACGCTCCAGCCCTAAGGACTGGAGCGTGGCTTTGGTGTGGCTTCTGGACTCTTAGGACGCATGCATCATTGAAGCACTATTCCTCCACTGTGACTCGAAGCAGCTTTATTTTGGCTGTCTGTAGCAGGCCATTGTTTTTATGGTAAAATGTAGAGTTCTATAAGAAATGATGGCATGTGGTAGAACTTCACAATTTGCTATCAAACATAATTAATTGCAGATGCAAGTACAGTTCAAAGACCTAAAGTAGTACTATTATATGAGCCAACATGGCATAGTGGTTTGAGAGTTGGTCTATGACTCTGGAGACCAGGTTTCGATTCCCTGCTTGGCCATGAAACACACTGAGTATCCTTGGGCAAGTCATATGCCCTTCACCTCAGGGTAAGGCAATGACAAACCTCATCTGAACAATTCTTGTCAAGAACACCCATGGCTTGTCTTATGGTCTCCATAAGTTGGAAACAACTTGAAAGTACACAACAACAGTTACTGTTATATGTATTTTTTCTTGCAATTTGAAAGAAACTAAAATATTTTAGTCAGCTAAAACAAAATGACTAGAATGCAACAATCTGATGGACTGTGGTATAAAACACACTTAATTAATGAGACATGTAACTATAAAAATAAGGAGAAACCAGTGGAGGTGTATGTCTGTGGTATAGGAAACAGTGAATCTGCTTTGGGATTTTGACTGAACAGAAAAGGCATATCCATAGTTCTGAATCTTTTTAGGTAATACGGTTCAGCATGTTGAGTAGTACCTTTTAGATTCATAAGACAACCAAAGTAGAGTCACTTCCCCACTGACATTAGAGCCACTTGCACTGTTTGAAATCGTTATAGTTTCTATTTATACTGCAGAAGGATTGGAGTAATCTTTCATTACATTCTAGTTGTAATGTTATGGTCACACCTTAACTATTTACAGACAAAATTAATTACAAGTAATTTGAAATTTTAACAAGTTGCTTCCCAGGTCTTCTTTATAGAGCTTATGCTTTGGAATACAGTCATTCCCCACCCCCCACCCCCCAGATTTGTTGCTTTGACTCTTGTGGATTTGATTATTTTCAGTTTTGATTAATATGTTCTTTCTAGGAATCTCTAGGTTTTTCCACATGACACTGCTGGTAGTTCACCATAGAGTTCTGCTAGAGAACCTAGAGGATCCTAGAGAAAACACATCTCTAGGAATTTGTAGGTCCTCCAGCAGAATTCTGTTATCAACTTCTGGCAGATGTTGACCATAGAGTTGCACTGGGGGACCTGGAGATTCCTAGAGAGGTGTTCTCTCAGGAAAAAGATAAGAGTATTATTATTATTTGCAGTTTTTCCACATTCATGGGAGTCCTGTGGCCCTAACCCAAGTGAATATGGAGGGACCACTATATGTTGATTGACCAAAAATATTCTCAGTTGTAGCACTCAAACATAAGAAAACTGAAAGCTATATCAGTTTCTATTGAAATGAATATGGAAGACTTGGGATTAATTAAGGAGGTATCCATACTGTAGAATTAAAGCAGTTTAACACCACATTAACTGCCCTGACTCTGTCCTATAGAACTATGAGATTTGTAGTTTGGTGAGGCATTCAGCTTGGTCTGTCAGAGAGCTTTGGTATCTAAGAACATGTATAATGACCTACCAAACAAGACAACAGTTTATGCATTTGATGAAATGGTTTGTTAACCATGAAAAATGTGTGCCAAGTAAAATGCATTAGTTTTGAGATACTACACAAATGCTGTTTTTGCTACAACAGACTTAATACAGCTACTCTCCTAGAAATTGTTGGGTGATATCTAAGACATATGCTGTGTTTTGTCATTGAACCTCTGCTTTGAACACACTTTATCCTACTGCTATTTCTACAAACTTTGGAATCCATTTCACAAACTCCTTTGTGAGGAAATCTGAACTTACAAGTGAACTTTACCATCACCAAGTAGTTCTGCAAAGAATCAATTTACATTCAAAGAATAGTGTACTTTCAAACAAGAGTTTCTAAAAGTGATATGGAGGTTAACTAAGGATTTATTAAGGAACGTGACTTATTTTTATTAAACATCTAGATTCCTTCATAAATCTTTAAAGATATCAGTTTCTGTATCTCTCTGTGCTCTGGGATTGTATTTTTTTTTCTTGTGAATAGCTAGGAAAGGAAGATATGAACTATGAGAATTGTTAAAGCTACAGAAAAGTCTCTCTGTGTTTTCTTTTGAGGGTAAAGGTAATTTGTTAAGAAACCTCCTTGACAGGATGATGAAGCATAGTTCTTTTGTTTTTTTCCCACAGTGTAAAACCAAGAAAGTCAAACAAAAGCTAGGCTTGCTGCAACACACTGACTGACAATTAGATTTTTAAAACCTAGGAAATAGGATCTTATAATGGTACCTAATGGGATTCTGAAGTAAAGCCTACTGCTCTCAGGTATCATCAGGTAGTGAAATTAAAAGAAAAGCATAGCAACTCAATTATGGCCAAAATGGGCTCTTAACAGCTGCTGTCACAAATGGAAGTTTTTTTGGCTCCATGACAACATTGCAAATTTTTGGTTTCCTGTACTATTATAGTTGATTATACCTCATAAAATTAATAAATGTGTATCACATTTTTGGCATGCTGCACACACAGAGACCTCCAGAGCTTCTTATTTTGTGCTTCAGTCTTGCCCTACTCTACACACCCCAAAATCAGGATAATAAAATTAAGGAATCCTAAAAGAAAACAGTAAGGGAACTTGAAACAACATCACATTATAACATTTGGAAGTGTAAATCGTTTATTAAATGAAATTTTTCTTTAAACACTAGATCCCTTAGACACAATGATTTCTGCTTGGTGCTTTTAACTATGCTTCACGACCTTTCTATTTATGAAAAATTAATATTTAACAAAAACAATCTTCAAGAAATATAGTTTTTCAGACCTGCAATTCATTTCAGTTGGATTTCTTCTTTTAAAAAATGTTACGGTGGATTATGCTCTAGATTATAGTTCCTAAATGATCTCTCCTGCTAATAGATTTGGCCCATGGCTAAATTAACAAATAAAAGCAGAGAAATAAAATATTTGGGAAAGTATCACTCCATTCCATTTACAGTAAAAACCTAAACTATGGGCTGAAACAGACTGGACTAAAGGGGCGGCGTGAAGCCACCCTTAAAAGAGTCAGGTGGGGGACGCAGCATCCAGACCCCATGGCACCAATCCAGGCAGCCTCCACCACAATAGGAGCAGAAAAAACTGCTACAATTTGAGGTAGAAAAAAACCTCCCCTTTGCTGCTAGAGCTGGCTTTTCACCGGCTCTTGGGTGAGTGACATCTACACACCACACCCCAAAGCTGAACAGAAGTTGGCCAGCATGGCTTGAGGGTCTGGACTTTCAGGGCCATCTGTTTTGCTCCTATGTTAATTATATTTGCATTGGAAATGGGACATTCATTCCTAGAATCATAGACTTGAGAAAAACTGCAAGGGGCACCTAGTCTAATCTCCTGCCGTGCAGGAATACATTGCTAAAGCACGCCAGAGAGATGGTCATCTAATCCTTCTTTAAAGACTACGACTGAAAGAAAGTCCATCACACTCCCAAGCAGTCTATTTCTATTCCATGGTCTATTACCTTTTATCATCAAAAAGTTCTTCTTCATGTTATGTAGAATCACTTCTTGCAATTTGAATTCACTGATTCATCTTCTAGTCTCTGGAGCAGCAGATTATAAGCTTCCTCCAGCTTCCATGTGAGGAGATCCAGTGTGGTGTAGTGGTTTGAGCACGGGACTATGACTCTGGAGATCAGAGTTCAAATCATGGAAACTCACTCAGTTACCTTGGGCAAGTCACATTCTCTCAGCCTTGGAGGAAGGCAAGGGTGAACTGCATCTGAACAAATTCTGACAAGTAAACCCTGTGGTAGAATTCAAAGATATAGCCGTGTTAGTCTTTAGTATCAGTATGTAGAGATATCTTGTAGCACCTTTGAGACTAACTGAAGGAAAGAAAATTGGCAGCATGAACTTTTGTAGACTTCAGTCTACTTCCTCAGATGCATTTGGTGGAGTGAAAGCCAAGTACAGACATATCTATCCCATTGCTATGTGAGGATGTTAATTTAAATTACAAATCCTTTGTGTGTAGGAATGAAGTTGCAGGTGCACTTTTAATGATGGTCATTATTACACAAAGACATAGGAAACTGGTCTTTGTGCGTGAAGATGAACTGGCAGATCTAGTTTTGCAATGGGACTAGCCTGTAGTGAGCAGAATAAATGAATATAGGGCACTCCCATGGGGATGGGGTCAGATACTGTAGAAGTGTGTATAGTGTGTCAGGAAACCATTGTCTTTGTGTGGGCCACCTAAGGAAGCTCAAACCTGGCCCAAATAGGAGAGGATCTTTTCCACTCCTATTTGGACTGGCGACGGAAGGCATCTTCGGAACCCGCAGTCCCACGGAATCTTCAGAAGTGGCATATTCAAGCTATAGAAGGGAACAACAAGAAATTTCAGCAATTTTCCTGTCACAGTGAAAAAGCCTTTGAAAACCACAAACTTTTAAAAAAATAATTGCAATTCTGGACTCATTCTATGCAAAATTTGCAAGTAGTTGTTTTGCATATAAAACAGCATTTTCTGCACAGGAAACAACATTTTGTGCATGAAAAAAATAATAGTTTGGAGCAGAAATATTAATTCCTGTGCAAAAAAACGTTTTCTGTACAGAAAATGCTGATTTCTCTGCAGATCAACTATGTACAAAATTTATGCAGAGTAAATCCTCAATTATAGCTTTTTTTTCCTGTGTAAGAAACATCTTCTGCATAGAAATATTATTTTCCACAAAAAATACTGTTTTCTGTGCAGAAAATGCACAGCCATGTGCAAATTTTGTGCAAAACAACCATGTGCATATCTTGCACAGAAAAAGTCCAAAATGGCAAAATTGATCTTCAGTCCTCTGGGTTTGCTGACACTGGAAAAAAAAATCCAATTTTTAAAAAATATTCTTTCCATCCCTACTTCCTCTCTCTTTCTCCCTCTGTCCATCCTGTTCCTATTGCTGTCTGTCATGCTTTGTGCCACTTGCAGAGTGAAAAACTCTAGCAATGACTACTGAGGAGAAGACGAGGGACAAGAACAAGATAACAAACTGAGGTGCTATCCTTCATATTGTTACCAAGAAAATTACCAAAATTTATATTGAATTTTAAAAAGGAACATTGTGTTCTCTTTTGAGATTGATTGGTTTGTTTGTTTTTTCAAAAATATATGTGGGTTACAGACCGCCTGTTTGGGGCGGCCTGCACCCGCCCCTTTTCCCAGTGTATCAGGGCCTCAGCTGCCAGACCGGCAGCCTCCGAGGCCCCGATCTGCCACTTTGCAGGCTGCGGGGAAGCGGCAAAAGGCTGCTCCCCCACAGCCTGGAAAGGGGCGGCGGCGGGGAGGAGGAGAAAGGGGCCACTTGCCCCCTTTCTCCCTTGCGTCGCTGGGCGCAGCCGTCTGAAGGCTGCGCCCAGCAACGCAAAGCAGGAAGGAGCTCCAAAATGGAGCTCCTTCCAGGGTCGCACAAAAGGCGCACTATGTGCTATGGCGTGGCCTCAATATATCACAACTTCATTTGGAGGTGGCACGGCCGTGACATATTGATGGTGGTGGCCGTGTGGAACGGCCGTCGCCATTTTGTGCACGCAGAGCACGTACTAGGGTTAGGGGGTGCAGAAGCACCACCCCTTCCTAACCCTAGTACGCGCTCTACGTGTACTTTAATGGCGGTCTGTAACCCGCCATAGTTTGCATTATTAATATCAGCAGCTTGGTTCCAAGATGTGATCAAGATGGACCATATTGTTGTAACGTGCCTTCAAGCTGACTCTAACATATGGTGATCCTATCATAGGGTAGGAGGTGGTGGCATGATGTGAATCTTTCCTTCCCCCAACATCATATCATTAAAACACTATATGACATGGGTTCTCTGTAATTAGCCTTCTAGTCAGCTCTGACGTATAGTGACCCTATGCTAAGATTTTCTTTTCTTAGCAGGAAAGCAGGAAAGCGGAGCAGCTAGTCATTCAAATACCTTTAAAATTTTAATTAATGAATGAATTAAGTCCTGGTTTCTAAAATTCCCAAATAAACCTGGGGAGATTGGCTGTCCCTTCCTGACCCTACATTAGACATTAGCCATCTGGAGTTACTCAGATTTGGATCTTTGCATTAAGGTTAGTCTCTGGCCCTTCCATGAATGACCTCTTATCCATGTAAGCTGACAGCTCGATTACTAATGTGAATGAAGTATTTGTCCCTGTAGCCTTTAATGCACAGTCTAAGCCAAGTTTTCGGTGCAAATGATGGATCTTTTTGCTATTATCCTTTCTCACATTTTCCCTATGCTTTCCCCAAATTTGCAGCTGCAGTGATTTCAAAGAGAATGCTTTTGCATTGCTCATCATGAATAATGGAAGCAGAATCAGGCCCCTGAGCATTAAGCAATATGCAAAGTCCTTGCTCCAACAGATAAAAATGGGCTTAAGGTAGTAATGAGGAGTTAAGTGTTAATGTGTCCTCATTAACACAATGTGAATTAACTTTAATGGAGTGCAGCAAGAAGTCATGGATAATGTGCCTCTTGATGGCTATGGCTGAATGCTCCAGCAAGACGTGACTGCTGTTGTTAGTGACTGGGTCATCCTATGGCAGCATTCAAGTGCTGGCACACATCCCAGTTTATGCATATCTCAAGAGAAGACTTATATACCATATTTCAAGGAAGGAAAATGAGCACAAGAATGCTTTCCGATGCATCTTCAGCTTTATAAGCCACTCATTATCCCTGTGGCCAATGTGTTAATCAGAGCAGCCCTTTCTTCATGGGTGCAGATCCTGGCACCCCTAACTCTTTGATCCCATGCAGAACCTGCAATTTTAAATACTACTGCATGGCCTGCATCAGATTTAAAAGGAAATGATGTAGAAAGCATAGCATACTCGCAGGATACATTGTTTGTGTCAATAGCATGCTTCTGAGTGTTCAGATCATTTTATGTACATTTGGTCAGCATCAGTTCTACAATTCATCCAACAGATCTTAGAAAGGGAACTGGGAGAATGGATGAATCAGTTACTGAAAAGTAACATGTCCAAGTTGTGCTCTCCAGTAACACAATTTTATTATAGAATGGTTCATGGGAATTTTCTCCTTCAAAGCATGAAGATTAGCATCCCCTCTTTTCATTAAAATATTCGCAACAGTAGGGTGGTATGAGAAGAGAAAATCATTCATTGGTTGATTCTCAAAGAAGACCCATTCCTTCCATTGAGTAGATTGAAAGAACCATATTTGGGAGGCAGAAGCTGTGCTCTTCTTCCCATTCCTTCTAAAGCTCTTGGACAGCCCTGGATCTTCTCAACTGACTGGCTTCCCTGGACTGTAGTTGAGAACCCTATCATTTTGTTTGAACTGAAGGAAGACATTGTTGTCAATACATGCCACCTTCTGTACATGGATTTGAGAGGAGTGGATGCCTTCTTCTCCATTGCCTTAGGAAGTAAAATATCCCTTCCAGTCTTGATCCTAAGGCATCTTTAAGGCAAAATGGGATCTGTAGAATTGTCCTTAAAGGCAGTGAGATCCGGAAATGGGGAAAAAATAATTTTGAAGTTTGCCTGGAGCATGTGTGTCTAGAGAATCATGGGGTCTGGGTGTAGTTAGTGAGCTTTGGTGCCTTGGGTCTTCCTCAACAATAAAGTGGCTAGCAAAAAAAATGGACAAGACTGATTATACCTGGAGTAGAGATTGTCTGGTCCAGAAAATACTGACAAAGAGAAAGTACCAGTGTCTTCCCCAATGCTCAAACATGAGTGTCTCACTTTAAAATTTGATTTTGTAAATAAAAACATTACGAAGCTTGTAGACACCATTTCAAAGCTTCTTCCAAAATGTATTCTAGGGTGATTTTTTTTTCTCCTTTCAACAGTCTCCACTTTTCTTACCATTTCCTTTTGGGTGGTGAAAGATAGAGATTCGTGTTTTTCAGCATGCCAATGTAGCTGGTGAGGCTAGTTTGCTTTTCTCTTGCTGTTTTGCTCTTTACACATGCTCAATGAGTGATTCTGTAGACAGCTCTTTAATTTGCCTCTTGTATTTAAGCATACACAGTATAGTAGGAACAGCTAGAGTAAAAACTAATTCTTCCACAGATCAATCTTTATTGCATTGTTTACCACATATATGCTGCTGTAACCTGGCACTGAAACCTTGTGCTTCTGCAGCCATCCTCCACCATCCTCCCAAGGCCAATGCTTCAAAACAAAACAAAACAAACTCCTGCTAGACAGAAGACAAGAAAAGGTTGTGCTAGCCTTCCTTTAAAAAAAAAGTTTGTAAAAAGGACCTTCTTTGTCAGAGGCTTTGTTAACTGAGATATGCCTGCATTCATATCAGACAGTTCACAGAAACAACTTTTTGTACCTGTACCATTTGTGGGTCCAGTCATACCATAGACTGTAAATGCAGAGCTTTATACTTAGTTCTGATGAGGCGAAAAGAGAACACATACATTCTAGCATAGTTGTTGTAAGAACTCTGCTACCAACTACCACTCCCCATTTTTCTAAAGTAAGATGACATTGTTTGCAGAAGTGAGGGACTTTGCTGACCACCTCATTAAATAACAAGACCAGACACAGAGAACTGGGTTATAAAATGGGCAACTTTATTAAAATTCCACCTATTTAACTTTATTTCTCGAGAACTGCAAGCCCAGGGGGGAGAATCTTGTGTAGGAACAGCTGGCTGATGGTCTGCTCCAAGACCAATTCTCCAGCTTCCAAAAAGGGCAAAAACACCTGAGTCTCAAGGGCAATCCATAATTTGGGTTGCCCCTGGCTGGCCCTCATCCGGAAGGCCAACCCAAGACTTCCCCACTTAACTCTCGAGACTTAAGTGAGGGTTTGAATCTCAAGCCAGCCCCAAGGCAAGCCTCTTTCCCTTCGTGTTTAGACTCAAGACGTAAACCTCCATTCCAGAGACCCACCTTCAACCTTTAGGAGGGTGCCGAGGTGCTCACCGAACTGACTATCTCCCTCCGCCTATGCATGAGGCCTATTTATGGCCACACCCCAAGCCAATTGTCCAATCCCTCATCCAGCAGTGGAGGGCAGGCAAAAAACCCTTGGGAAAACAAGGGCAAAAATTCCTACCTTGCTCCGAAGCAACCAGAATGGATCTTACACTGTTGTCGAGGTGGGAGGGTGGGCCAGCTCTTCAGAACTGACAGGGAGGCCAAGGGCAGGAGAGCCTTAAATAGGCTTAGCCCCGCCCCCTCCCTGTCTAAAAAGCGTGCCGTTTTTGTTTAAATATACTGGTCTCTCCAATGAGAGGCCAGCAAAACCTTCTCACTGGGCCAATGGGCCCCAAGAAGCATTAGCAGCCATATGAATTTCTCTAGGCCCTAAGATTCACCTCAAAAGATTGTGCTTTCTAAATCTATCATCATGGACCATAGATTTACTAGGTAGAGAAAAGGGATCCTTTTCAATGGTGGCACTACAATTTTTGGATTTTCCCTTCCACATACAAAAAAAACAGTACATATCAGTTTATAAGTGTGATCATTCTGTCTTTGTTCCATTTTGGTTTGGTTTCATTCAGCATTTTATTGATTTTCTGTGCATGCTGATTGGCAGCTGGTGCTGTTTTTCTTTGTGTGTTTTTTTAAAAGTATTAACCTTGTATTTTTGTTTTGTTTTGTTTTCTTTTGTCCTATCTTTAAATTTGTTTCAACTGCCCTAGAGGGCTTTTGCACTGAACAATTTGGTATAAATGTACTGAATAAATAGATGAAATGACAGAGGAGGAAGGTACATTAAAAAAATGGGGTTATGCTTTCACAGGTTTTAGGCAGGATGGAGAACCATTTGCTACACATTGATTTTAGGCAAGATGGAGGAGAATTTGATACACCATGCAGAGAAAAAAAAAACATGCTTCAGCAATCAGATATTTGATCAACTTTGTCTTAAATACAATGGCTGGCATCCTGTTCAGTAGTGATGAGATGGTTAAAATGGACTTACAATCTCATAATTGGAGGGCATTCACATTTTTTGTTAACAATGTAATCCCTGAATGCAATTCCTGGACCCTACTTTTCAGGCAGTCCGTGCCCCAACCAAAGGTGCTGCAAAACAGAGCAGTGAGAGATTGCACCTGCCTCGTTCCCCAGTTTTCAGGGTGCATGAAGACAAGCAGTTGAAAGCAGGACTCAAAGTGGTTGTTTTTTACCTGCCCCATGATCCAGAGAGTGCTACACATGTCTTTTTCTAGCAGTGTGATCTGCAACACTTCAGAAACCCTTACGTTGAGGCTCTGCTAGACTTAAAAGGTATGTTTTTTTGGGGGGGTGGCATCATCAGAGAGAACTGTGATGATGGAGCTCTGTCACTGTAGTTACATTTGATGATACAAGTCTTGGCCATTTCCCCTCCTCTTTTCCACCCTTGTCATTATTTTGCACATTTAGAAGTTGAGAACAAAGATATATTTATTGTCTTACATCTTATTGTTAGTTCCAACAAAAGAAGGCCCTCTGAATCAGTGGAAAATTGGTAAATCAACTTTTATTTAAGTTCAGTGGATTCAGTGGATTTAGCTGGGCATAATAGGATTCCGGTCATAGTGTTTGTGCCAGAGCAAACATCTGCTCATGCAGGCTGGCATGTGCACAAGGAAGCCAAAAAACACTGACTGTTGCACAATAACACTGCACAGGTGAGGAATCCCTTTTGCATAATTTTGATACAATAAAGCTTCATTTGATTCCTCACTCTGGTCCCTGGCTGCCTAATAAATGAACTCTTACTGAATGCCTTCCCTGACACTCAGGAAAAGAATTTGTGAACTGCTGCTGAAGTCATTTAATGTACTCCAGAAAGTCTTATTCCATGCACTTACTAAAACAGATGTACATACATTATTAATTGTAGCTAACATGCAGTCATGATCAAGGACAGAAAAACTATACTCCATCAGGAAAGCATACAAACATTATGATTAGTAGGAAACACAGACAAATCTTTAGGATGTCTGTATTGAGTGAAATAGTAGATACTTACATGTCTGGCAATATTGATGAGGAAAGCCATTTAAAGGGGAATGTGCCTTAGCTATGGAGAAAAATCTGTAACAGCAGTATATCATTCATTCTAAATAATTGAAAGTCTAAGTATGTTTAGGATATATTTCAATTTAAGGCTCAATGCAAATGACTTATTCTAATTTGTTGTTATAGTTATTTGATACAGCAAATTAAAATATGACTCTTCAAAGGCTTCTAATACTTTAACATCAGTGAAGGGCAATGGACAAGAATTCTCTAACCAGGACAAAGAAAATCATATAGTTATAGACATCCTCCACAATTGAAAGAGCGAGGACACAATAGATTGTGTTGGTAATACCACAAGAACACTATTTCATGTGTTTGGCAAGGATTATACATGGTGTTGTCCAATAATTATGTATGGTCAATGGCAGGGCAATGCAAGATTACAAACTGAATCACTGGTGAGTGCTATGCAGTGCAAGAAAATTGAAAGGAAATTCCCTATGACATGGGAGAGGAAATAGCCCCTTAAAGTTTGTCCAGCTAACACTTCCAGAGTATTAGGCAGTAGTAGTCACTCAGGAGCAGTCACCTCACCACTAAAATGTGTTGCCAGATATATGTGCATGAGGAGATGCAACACTGCTTCTCACTCGGGGCAAAAACAGTCTTGCCTTTAAGTAGACTTGCTGGTGGAGGTGTAACCCAAGAACCAGCCCTTTGTCACCTTTCTATGACTCTCATATCAATTTTATATGAGAAGGCTGTTTTGAGCAAGTAGCCTAACAGGGGCTCCCCAGCACAAGAAACTGGCTGTGCCAGTTTGAACTGGATAGCCCAGCCTGGGAGCAGCCCAAAGCACTCAAGCCATGACAGAATCGCTCAACATCAGAATCTGCATAATACCTAGACTATGGAGATGTATGGTGAGCTAGACTGAGAGACTGCTTGCATATCACAGACAAGGGGAGTTTCCTTCTGGAAATGAAATTCTTTTTGTCTGAGGACATTTACACCAATTGTCCAGTTGTTACTGTATACTCCAACCATTCTTTTGCCCTGAGAAAACCATTTAGCAATGAAGTAATCCATCCATCCCAAGAATACTGCCCCGGGATGTGATTTTGAATATAAATGTCGGTGCTTTGGCTTTAGCAATCTGGTCTAGTTTGGAGCAGGCCAGAACCTTTGTCTGACTTCTACTAGATTCCTCAGTAAACTGGCCACCCCACTTGCAACGGCAGCTGTTGAGTTATATCTATTCCGGACACCCCTCAATTGGAGCTATGCTTCAGAACTGGTATAATATTTCCATTACCAAAGCCTGCAACTTTCTACCTTCTCCCATCTTTGTTTTGCTAGTTACCTAATTTGGAATTGACACTGGATTTCTGTGTGATTTGGAACTGATATACAAAGGGTAAAATCTCAGAGTGAAAGTTGCCCCAGGCAATGTATATATATATATGGGTGCCCTCCTGGAACCCAGTTTTCTGAGTACTGTATCTGGGGTTCTGCCTCAGTCACTTCTCACATTATTGCCAAATTATATTGTGATCTTTTGTTAATGTTACTGAATTTGGTGCTATAGTCAACCCATGTTTCTTGCCTGATTGTTATAGTTGGGAGTAAAAACTTCATTTACATGACTTAGTACCCTTGCATGTCAGTGATGGACAACTGAAAATCCTGTGATAGCTTCATCTTAGGGTTGCCATAAGCAGGAAATTATTATAATGCAAACAATAACAATGCTACAATTGGGTTATAGCCACTTTATCTTTTTTGGATAAGTTACCTATGTTTTATTTTTAAGTTGGGTACCCAGTTCTCAAATTAAGGGCAAGCATTACTCAAAACAATTCTATACACATAACTTAATAGTGTGTTGCATCTCTTTATGAGTTGGTACTTGTCTGTAATAAGGAAACAAAAATAATGACCAAAGATGGTTTATGTACCTATAACATGGATGATGAAGATATCTATATCTTGGCTCAGCCATAAACTTAATTTATCATGACTTTACAGCTAAGTTACTCATCCATGACAATCTAAACCATTTTTGAATGCCAAACATCCAGAACTAATCACATGTCTTTTCAGTTATTACGTACCTAGAGCCATAATGCTGCCAGGTGTTTCTTTAACATTACAGCATCCCACATTGCAGAGAACTATTTCAGTGTGCCCTCATCCCAAACTGTCACAATTCCATGGGTGAGACACACACAGTTGGTTCTCGCATGGTTACATTTTTCATATGAGGAGCGTATAACTACACTAAAGAAGTTCCTATTGTGCAGAAATGTCTGTGTACAGAATGCAGATTATAAAAAGGATTTAAATCCTCAAGTATTTCATCTTTGAATGTGAGAGTGAGTAATTACATTAGTTTTATGGCAGAAAACAATATGTTTTTGATGTTGTCATGTTTCCAAATCATAACAAATCTAGCATCATAAATTCTTGTCATGTGAAACATGGCCAGCAGTTTCATCATGACTACTCTGAAATTGTATTTGTATGTTGCAAATGATACTCTGCAAATCTCTCCAAGGTGAGATTCTTCCTCCACCATCCAAATAGTTGGTGTACTGCTCCTACACTGACTTGCTCCTTCCACATTGCTAATATGTGTTTAGAGGGCAAACTGTGGGAGAATCCCAATGTGCTGCCACCAGGGTGTAACATGGATGTCTTCCAAATGAACAAGTCATAAATCATGCTCAGAAAGAGACTGATGATGTCTGTGAAATATTTGCTCTGGATGCCAGAAAGGTGTTTGTTCCAAAAGCATAAGAATTATTTGGGGGAGAAATGTTTTATCATTAAAGTTGATGATGTGTCTGTATTTCAGAAAATAAAAGAGTGATGCCCCCTATGCCAAAGAGATTTGTAGTCTTCTGCATGGTAAAAAAAAAAAAAGGGAGGGGGGAGAAAAAATGAGAAGAAACAATCTTCCCCTCATGACGGTTATGATTTGTTTTTGTTGTTTTTTAAATGTTTATGTTGTTTGTAACAAAGCTTTGCATTCATAGGCTTGAAGTTTTTATCTTTTAATCTACATTGTATGGGATCTGTAATATTTATCCAGTCTAACTTATCCTTCTGATCTTATTTGCATACAGAGGAAATATCT
The DNA here is from genome assembly GCF_019175285.1 of Sceloporus undulatus. Classification (NCBI taxonomy): domain Eukaryota; kingdom Metazoa; phylum Chordata; class Lepidosauria; order Squamata; family Phrynosomatidae; genus Sceloporus; species Sceloporus undulatus. Next base: position 98,342,853 of record NC_056525.1, read on the forward strand.
TAAACACACACTGTCCTTACAATAAACAGAGCAGCTTAAGAAGCTGATTTGTTTTATGAGCACTTAATTAAAGAGATTCTTGCCAGAATATTGCCTAGACAAGAAACAAGTAGAAAGAAATACCATTAACTCTGTTAGTACAAGGGGAAAAAAATCCTCTGTTGTATGACACAGTTGTTAGTTTAGTAACTGAAGAAGGGTTTCAGACACATAAAAGCCATATGGTGAATTGATGCACAGGTAGATATGCATCTCTGCAAACAACATATTTCTGAGAAGATGTGTGAACATATTTATATTGGTTTCTGTATAAATTACCTTGATAAATATTAGTGACGTAAATAAAAAGCTAACATCAAAATGCAAATTGATTTTCAGAAAGACAGTTTTGCATGTTTTATCATGCTGTTTCATTTCTCCTTTCTGGATTGCATCAGCTTCTAAGTACCTTTTGTCAGGAAAGCATCCTTATTTACCTAGCAAAGAGATCACATCAATAACCATGTTCAGAATAGCCATTTTCAATATCTACCTTTCTTTTAGGGTCTATTATCATTACATGTAGGCTTCATTGTGGCCCACTCCATATGGATGCATTGAGAACTGATAAGCCTGCTCCCCTTTAAGCACCACATTCCAAGTGGCGGGACATGTGAAGCAAAAATGACTGTGAAAGTATAAACAGTTTGGGTCTGACAGGGATGTAAATGTGAATCTAGCCCATCAGATGTAATTTTGTGTAGATATGCAGAGAAGAATTTCTTCAGTCATTTTAAATACAGTATTGTGTATTTGAAAGGCAAATGCATTTCTATGCCCTCCATGCCCGGCAGTGAAAGTCTGAAGAAAGGCAATAAACAACAACCAGAACTCATAACATGTAACATGGGGCTGACAATTAGCAAGTGGGTATTAAGAAAGTTGTGTTAATATCAAGTAAAAATATTAATATATGCCTTCTCCTACTGGGTGACCTTGGACAAGTCACATGTTCTGTGGATATAGTATATCTTGATTTCAGTAAGGCCTTAAGGTTTCCCATGACATTCTTGCAAACAAGCTTGTAAAATGTGGGCTAGACAAGGCAACTGTTACGTGGATTTGTAACTGGTTGACTGGCCGAACCCAAAAGGTGCTCAACAATGGCACCTTTTCATCCTGGAGAGAAGTGACCAGTGGGGTCCCACAGGGCTCTGTCCTGGGCCCGGTGCTATTCAACATCTTTATCATTGACCTGGATGACAGAATTGGGAGCATACTTATCAAATTTGCAGATGACACCAAATTAGGAAGAATAGCTAATACCCCAGAGGACAGGATCAACATTCAAAATGACCTGAATAGACTAGAAAGCTGGGCCAAAGCTAACAAAATGAAATTCAATACAGAGAAATGTAAGGTACTGCACTTAGGGCGGAAAAATAAAATGCACAGATATAGGATGGGGTATACCTGGCTGACTGAAACTACATGTGAAAGGGATCTTGGAGTCCAAGTGGACCACAAGTTGAACATGAGTGAACAGTGCGATGCAGCAGCTAAAAAGGCCAATGCAATTTTAGGCTGCATCAATAAAAGTATAGTGTCTAGATCAAGAGAAGTAATAGTGCCACTGTATTCTGCTTTGGTCAGGCCCCACCTGGAATATTGTGTCCAGTTCTGGGCACCACAATTCAAAAAGGATATTGAGAAATTGGAGCATGTCCAAAGGAGGGCGACTAAAATGGTGAAAGGTCTGGGAACCATGCCCTATGAGGAACAACACAGGGAGCTGGGGATGTTTAGCCTAGAGAAAAGAAGGTTAAGAGGTGATATGATAGCCCTGTTTAAATATTTGAAAGGAAGTCATATTGAGGAGGGAGCAAGCTTGTTTTTTGCTGCTCCAGAGAACAGGACCCGGAACAATGGATGCAAGCTGCAGGAAAAGAGATTCCACCTCAGCATTAGGAGGAACTTCTTGACAGTAAGGGCTGTTCAACAGTGGAACACACTCCCTCAGAGTGTAGTGGAGTCTCCTTCGTTGGAGGTCTTTAGATGGCCATCTGTCAGGGATGCTTTGATTTGGATTTCCTGCATGGCAGGGGGTTGGACTGGATGGCCCTTGTGGTCTCTTGCAACTCTATGGTTCTATGATTCTCAACCTCCAGGGAAAAACAACCCCCCAAAAAGCTTCATTTATATACTGCTTCATACTGAATTAACAGTGTCTAAGCGGTTTACAACTGTAAGCTAATTGCCCCCAACAAGCTAGGTACTCATTTTAGTGACCTTGGAAGGATACATGCCTGAGTAGAGCGTGAGCCTTTTGTTGGTATTGAACTTGCAAACTTATGGTTTTGAGTGAGTGGCTGCAGTACAGGCATTTAACCATTGCACCACCACGGCTCAGGGAAGACAATGACAAATCTCCTCTGAACAAATCTTGCCAAGAAACCCCCATAAGTTAGGATTGGCATAAGTTGGAAATGACTTGAACAACAATTGCTACATTTGTACTAATAACAAAGCTTTATTTTTTCTAAACCACAATTATGTCTGGCATATTATGTTCTTATTGCTTGCAATTGTAAAAATCCCATTAGATTTTTGCATTACCACTTTCAACAACTTTTCCAGGTTGAGAGGGGAGGTAAAGGGTAATTTAGAATAAAGAATTTATTTGAACTATAATAACATTGATAAATTATATATTTTATAAAAATTAGTAAAATCATTTTTAAAACCACAACTTTTTCAGGTTTAGATTCCTGCCATTTCTTTGCAGATGGTAAACCATAATATGAAGAATGATTAGTCTTTAAGGTATTACAACAATGTTATTCTTCCTGTGTCATCATAGAGAGTAAAGTTGCCTGCTTTTTCTGGTGTAAAGATCCAAACCAGGAAAGTATGGGTTTTAAAGAAGCCAGAATATGAACCTATGATTAAAATTTGTTTTCCTTTTAAGTGTGGTTCTTTCCTCGTCATGTTTCATGAAGTTCCTTCCTTCTGACCCAACTAAGCATCTTTATACAGAGATCTGCTAATTGCTTTAACAAGAACAGCAACAACAGCAACAACTTTGATTAATCTTTTTAAGTTACCACAAGAGTGAGTGTTCTATGGCTTTTAGTTTCACAAGTTAGTGCCATTTTGTAAATACTTTTGAGGCTATAGATATTTTATTATATACCTTTTTCTCCTCCTACACACCCTACATATATGGTCAAATCTAGCTTATTTTCACTTTCCTGGAAAATACAGGGTTTGGTGCCTCCCATATAACACACATATAGTACAGTTTTCCAAATTCAAAATATAGAGCAACCTTAGTATGGAGGGGGGGGGATAGAAAATACCAACATGTTTCAGCTTACACTTAATAACAGTGATTAAGGGGCTCAACAGATGGGCAGTGTGTCCTGCACGCTGTATCACCAACGCACTGGCAAAAAGAAGCTGCCGGGCCTAAGCCTCATTTTTATTAATTAAAATGGAGGGGAGAATTGTAGAAAACTCAAAAATTGTGAGCAGGAAAGGAGTTTGACTTTTTGAAGAAACCCAGGCCAGATTGGGTGGTGGATTCAAGCTCAGGGCTTGAAGTTTCCCAACTCTATTCTTGCTATCAAGTTCCCTAATACCATGGCTAAGCCAAAATGCCATTGAAGATGTGAAGACAAACTATATGTGCTTAGTGTTCTGCATTAACATCAGGAGAGAAGGGATCTGGAGGATGAGATTCTGGCCTATGCATTCCCAAGAAGGTGCTCCAGAATTACTTTCTGAATAACCAAATGGGGGACACAATGAGGCTCTAAATAAATAAGCTTATCGCATGTCATATCGTCTGACTAAAAAAAAAAATTGATGTACAGCGCTGAGTAAACTTACAGCGCTTTATAAATAAAGGTTAATAATAATAATAATGTCACTGGCAGGAATGGGAATGGAATGGAACAGAGTGGAGTGGAATGGAATGGAACAAGGGAGAAACAGGTGTTACACATGAGAGAATGTGACTGATGCCGCTGGGAGTCCCCAAGACATTTCCTAACCGTTCCATGGCAGCTGATTTTGAAGAATGGTTCAAAATTGTCCTTCAATTTTGGGGACTCTCCGTGGCCTCAGTGGTGTTCTCCTGTGTGGTAACACCCATTTCCCCCCCTGTTCCACTCCATTCCATTCTGTTCTGTTCACATTCCTGCAAGTGCTGTGCAATAAGCTTAAAAGAGTTGCCAATTTAAATTATCATATGAGCAAATGGGAAATAATATAAAAAAGAGCTATAGTCATGCAGCTTCCCAGTTTCTGAAGCTTATAGTACTCGTTATATTTAATCAATACAACAATCATTTGAGGGAGAACATGAGCAAAATAAAACAGAGTTGGGGGGGGGGAATACCACCCTACAGGATCTTAACTGATGTGAAGAAGCTACAGAATAATGGGGCTTTCTGAAAGAAACATGGATACATGAACAGCAGATGAATAATTTCACCTCATGATACAGTAGGAAGGCATTTGTAAAGCATGTTTCTGGATGAATAATTATCACAACAGCTAGCTTATATTCATAATCACACATTTTTGACAGAGATCTCCTGTTGTTCTTTGTGATTTGTAGAGTGCAGTGGAGAAAAAGAGCTCTGAATCTTTGCCAGCATGAAATATTTCTTTTACTCTTTTGTGGAGCTGTGTGGGTTTTTTTAGAAGCAGACACAGACACAAACAAACAAAAATGATATTTATTTTACTGTCAGATGTTTCAGGAATGAGTACCTTTAATATAATGAATGGGCTATAATACTCCAGAATACTTATAAGCTACAGTCTTGATATTTAACTTCTGTCCTGAAAGCACATTGCAATAATTTGTTGGGGGGGGGCACCCTCTTCCTAATTCACATTCTCCATCTGTTTGAACAGAATGTAAAACTATAATCATTGATAATTTGCAACAGAGATGTGAAAAACATTTTTAAAACAATTGGGAAATGGACAAAAAGGGTAGTTGCCAATTTTAGTATCACACACATGCCTTGTGTTTTTCTTGCTTGTCTCACCATTTTCTGACTTCGAAATCAGTCTGACAGTGGAGAAACAACCTTGTTTATTTCAAACATAAGAATCTAAATAAGTATCCCATTGAACACAGTGAAATTTACCTTGGAGTAAGTAGGCATGGAATTCTGTTGTCTAAAACAAGAATGCCACCATCACAACAACTTCAAATGACTTTTGCAAATGATCTCTTCAGACCTCAGTCAAAATGATTTGTCCCTCCTGTGGAGTTGGAGAAAAGGAGGGGGAAATCATGTTAGAAAGAGAGGGAGAGAGACAGCATGAAATCCCTGATGGATTGTTGTTAAGGGAGTTTGACCCATGCAGAGAAAAAAAAGGCTGTCCACTGTTTAGACAGGCAAATTGCTTTGTTTCAAATCTGGGTTGTGATTATTCCTGTGAAATATACAAAGCACTTGGTACATCATCTATGTGATTGTTTCATTGGATGGCCACAACTTAATTCCTGCTACCATCACAATTTTAAATTGGGTCAACGTTGAATGATTATAGTGCCTTGTGCCACATTAGCAATCTCCAAATACAAACTGTATATGAAATAGGATGATGAAATGATTATCTCCCAAATTAGTCCCGCACTTCAGCTTAATTAAAATTTGTGTACAGTGATAGTCTGTGTTAATTGATCGTAGATGCAGCTATTGTCAACATGATGAAGGACTCAGCTATGTATACACTACAGGGAGGGGATAATGAGGTTCCAAGTGTTAAGGAAAAAGCAACATGGGACATACAGTAAGAGAAATAACTTGTATGTGAGAGTCAGAATGACTCAGCAGAAGCCAATATAGAAACACACAGTGTGAATGGTAAGCATTAACAGTCCTGAGTGCCAAGGACAAGAAATGCATAGTGGTAATTGGACACACCTGACAATTGTTAAGTGGTCAAGGCTGAGATGATGAAATCATTAATTGTGGGATGAACAAGGAGAACCAATGGAATAATTACACGCCTACTGGGTGGAAGCAGATCACAGTAGGTGGTGCCATGCTTTGGTTATAATAATGCGTGGTGCACAACCAGGTGGTGAGTTCCAGGCAGGTGAAGAGCCACAACTCCCATCCTCCCTGACATCTATGTGATTGTTTCATTGGATGGCCACAACTTAATTCATGCTAACCATCACAATTTTAAATTGGAGTCAAACGTTGAAGTTATAGTGCCTTGTGCCACATTAGCAATCTCCAAATACAACATGTTATGAAATAGGATGATGAAATGATTATCTCCCAAATAGTCCAGCACTTCAGCTATAATTAAAGATATTGGTGTACAGTGATAGTCTGTGTTAATTTGATCGTAGATGCAGCTATTGTCAACATGATGAAGGACTCAGCTATGTATACACTACAGCGGGATAATGAGGTTCCAAGCCACCATGCAACCTACTTTAGAAACTTTGTGACACGATAGTAAATGCATGTTGAAGCGCATAGCAGCCTGTCATTACAACAGCTGCATGCTTCTCAATTTATTGTTAACTGCCTTCAAGTTGACTTCAAACTATGGTGATCCTATGAATGAGATACAACCAAGATACCCAATCTTCAACATCCCTACTCAGCTCTTGCAGATTTATGAGCATGACTTCAAGGATTGAATTTATCCATCAGTCTTCCTCTTTTCCTATTGCCCTCCATTTTACCAAGTATTATTGTCTTTTCTAGTGAGTCCTTTCTTCTTATGATATGGCCAAAATATGATAATCTCAGTTTAGTATCTTTCCTTCTAGGGAGATTTCAGGCCTAATTTGCTCTCTTAGCCATCCACAGTATTTGCAGAACTTTTCTCCAACACCACATCTCAAATGAGTTGATTTCCTTCCTGTCAGCTTTCTTCACAATCCAGTTTTCACAACCATACATAGAAATGGAAAGACAATCCTAAGTTTAGTATTAATTGACATATTTTTACACTCCATGTTCTTGTTCCTTCATAGTTGCCCTTCCAAATCCAAGTCTTTTTCTGATTTCCTCACTTCATTCCCTACTCTGATTTATGACTGAGCCCAAGTATGGAAAATTGTGAACTGTTTCAATGTATTCATCATTTATTTCAAAATGATGTATTGTTTGGCTTTTTAATTTCAGCTGTAAACCTGCCTTTGTTCTTTTTGCCTCTACGTTTTTCAATAACCTTTTCAGTAATCTTTCCAAATCTCTGGTATTTTCTGCTATTTTCTCAATGCTCTAATATAAAGTAAAAATCAGTTTGGATCACTGAAATGAGTCTTGGTATATTAGCAGTAATATCATCTGGATTTGGGTTAGATTGGTACTAATTGTACTCGGTTTTCTGTTTCATCTCCAGTTCAGAGTTCAACAACCTTGAGATATCTTAAATTAGGAATAATACAAATCTGTTAGATTTGCATTTCTGTACAGATCTGTCCAGTTTTACACATACAAAAACTAGCCAGAGGGAAAAAATAATCTGTCTTGCCATAGAAATCGTGTGTGTGTGTGTGTGTTTAAGGAAAGTTTAAAGTTTGACATTTGTATTAGAAATGGCCAAAGGGTTAGCAGTCTCAGACTAAAAAATAAATAAATTTCCTTTATGAAGTGGTCATATTGCTGTAATGTCTGCAGTTTCACGTCAGGGTCATCAGAGATCACCAGTTTTATTCAGCAGGATTTAGCCATAAAATGGTCAAAGGTAAGAATCCACATTATATGTATACATCTAAAACGAATGTGTGGGCCGCTATTGATACTGAGAAAAACAGACAGTATCTTGTTTCTCACTTCAACCTGGAATTCATGAAGTCACAAGAATATATTTTGCAAAAAAACAAAACAAAATGTTGAACATTTCAACTTTGTGTGAGTTTGCTGAACAAAGAGGATGCGAATTCTTTTGGGAAGTGATGTTATTTAAACTATATTTTTTGTTATAGTTTTTGGTTAGGAATAGTATCCTCATCATGATCATCATCATTAACACAACCACCACCACCACCATGACAATAGCCTCAAGAATATTAAATGTCAGAGACTGTAGCACTGAAGAGGCTTTCAGCAACAGAAAAACATGAGGTCAAAACAATATATCCAAACTGGAAAAAAAAAGTTTATATCCCCAAGATGGCAGCATGAAATACAGTCATTTTTACTTCTCATTGGCATGAATTCTGTTGTATTTCTCTCAAATAGGGTTGCAGTTATAAGGCATGGGAGGAATAGAAGACAAGAATGATACTTTTACACATACAACAATAATTAAATATGCTTGACTGTCACAAAGGCATGTGCCTTTGTTATCCCAGCCCAAACAACTCCCACAAAGGAAAAAATCCCCAACAAGTATAGTTTGCTCCTTTTCAGAATTCAATTCCTCTCTGCTAGTGCCCATAACCCACCTTGCTACTACAATCTGAGATTGTATATGGTTAGAAAGAACCTACTTCTTGGATTTTTCACTGCTGAAATGTGGGCACCGTAATAAAACAGAAAATTCATATTTTACAGTGAAAGAAAAATTGGATGCTCAGACTGTTCTAGTAAAAGGTGGAATACATGTGTGTGTATGTTTAATTTTTTAAATTATATGTTTTTTAAAGTTTATATTTTATGATCATATTTATGATTGTATTTATTTGTATCCCACTCTTTCCCCTGAACTGGGATTCAGTTGCAATGCTTTTGTATTATTTTTAGTTTGTAGTGTTCTAAATTGGTAGGCAGCTTCCCGAGACCCTATATCAGGAGAAAGGCATGATATAAATAAATAAAAAAGATAATGATAATTTAGAACTTGTGTGGTTTAGTGGTTTGTGTTAGCGGTACTCACTTGGTACTTCAGAGTCCTTCAGAAGTGGCTTGGAGAGTGAGAGTTATGAACGCCGGAATGTGGAAATCTCTCAGTGTAAGTTTCACAATCCAGATACCACCTACATTTTCTCCTCACTCTTATTTCTTATCAGGTTACCAGACTCTGAAGGTTTTTCCCTTCACAAAAATTTATACAATTTTAACAATGCTTATTGTTTTAAAATATGTGAATTGCTTTAAACATTTTACCTAATGCTGTTGCCCCATTGACATGATCATGTCTGCATTTTTTAAAAATGTACACATTTCTAGCTCCTTGCATTTTGTTTTTTTAAATATTTTTATTTGAATTTTTAATATTAAAAGTACAAAACAAACAAATATAAGATATACAGGTAGCAATATGCATAAATAACAAGCAATTAAAAACAAACAAAAAGGATTTATGCACAACCAATTGACAACATATCACAAGAAGATTTAAAGACTTATTATGTCTATGTTCTTTGCTTTTTCTGTGTCAATTTATATTCTCATGCTTCTCTAAATTATGGTTATGTATTAACTTTCATCTAATAGCTTAGATTTTAACCAGGTTGTTTCAATTAAATTAAGTAAATTAATACATCTAATGAGCCTGAAATGGTTGTTACATTTCACTAACAAACCAAATGTCTTATTAAAGTTAAGTAATTCTAATTTTTTTCAATTATGTATATAATTCATTTCTGTAACTGTGTTGACATTATTCACAAAAAAATTTTTTTGGTATCACATATATTACTCCCCTCCCCATTGTTGTTTAACATATATAAGACTATGTCCTTTCCTATATGCCATTCTTTTCTAATACAGTTCATTACCTTATTCCAATCTTCTGTCATTTTATTCACTTTTTGGTTCTGAAGAATCCTTGTAAGTTTGTCAGCTTCCACTAACTCTTTGCATTTTGAAATGCTTACATTGTTTCATGTAGACTGCAAACTATTCTAAAATATTTTTGTTTAAATGGTCAAAATCTACGGCCCGTTACAAACGGGCATAAAGTACGGACTGGGTCCGTATTAGGATTGGAAAGGGGCGTCACTTCTGGACGCCCCTAACCCTAATACAGACCGAGTCTGTACAAAATGGCAGCGCCCGTTCCACATGGGGGCCACCATGTTTACATAGCGGACACGCTGCGTCCACATGTCACGCGGCACATATGACGCTGCGAGTGCGCCATTGGCACCTCGCGGCATCATATCCGCACCACAAAGAGAAGCGCCATTTTGGCGCTTATTTGCAGCGTGGAGGAGCCTTGTGGTTTGGACACTGGGGCTCCTCCGCACTGCAAATGAAGGCGTCGGCAGACCGCCCCTTCTGGGTGGTCTGTAACGCGCCTATGTTTCCTGAGTGTTAAGTAATGCTCATGAGAAGACTCTTAGACTGATTAGAATCTTCACAGTTTGAAACTTATTCTATGCAAAATCCATGTGTGACTGGTTTTGTTTTGTTTTTGGTTTTGTTGTTTTGTTTTTTGAAGGGGGAAGGAAAAACAGCATTTTTGTGCAAGAATATTATTTCTTTTTCCAAAATATTATTTTCTACACAGAATATGCAAATTCCTCTGCAGAAAATGCTATTTTCTCTGGTGTGTGTGTGCGTGTGGAAAGTGTGCAGTGCAAATCTTGAACTGCAAATTGTCTTCAAAAACTGTATTATGTTCAAAGACTTTCTTGCATTGAGAAGAAAATTGGTAAAACTCTTTGTTGCTTCTTGTGAGATGGAAATTTCCAGTTACATTGTGGACTCCATTGATCTGAAATGCCCCATAAGTATTGCAAATATAGGAATTATTAAAACAACTGTCTAGATTCTCACAAATAATCCTGAAAAATACAAAAAAATCTACTTTGATCAAGATTATTTAATCAAATGAAATTATTTCCATCCCTAATGAGGGCATGCCATCACCACTCCATTTTGTAGAATATTCAGTATTACCTCAAATGCATAGAGCCAATGTTATTTCTGGTTAGCTTCTACTATCTAATTAGAAGAATACCATTTCTAGAGTACTAAACTAGGAATGGGCAAACTTGGGTTCCTAATATAATGTAGTCATGAAGTTCATTGTTTGATCTTGATCCACTTGGTACTGCTATCAGCCTAACATACTTCACCACAATACTTTGAGGACGTTGTAAAGATTCTATGTAGGAAGGTGGAGGGGATTTTGCCATTTTATGCAAGAGATGACATTTTGCTACATCATTGTATGTAATAGGAGATGAACATCCACAGATTCTGGTATCCACAGGGGGCTTTGGACACCCCCCCCCCCATGGATACCAAGACTGCATTGGAGCCAGAATCTACTTCCCATTGTCAAATACAAGTTTTTGAAATCCCATCTGAGTGAATGAATTAGGAGAATGTTTACATGTAAAAAGAACAGGACTTAGGGGCCAAATAGACCACCTCAAAGGGTCAGCTTGAAGCCACCCATGACAGAGCTGGGTTGGAGCACTGGCAACTGCATGCTATGGTCCCTATCTGGCTTTTTGCCAGACCAAAGGAGACGGCAAAATGTCACTCCTTTTTAAGTTGGCAAAAAGCTGCCATGGCTTTACGACACTCCTGCAGCGTGTGGCATGTAAAAGCCACACTGCTAGAGTACCCTGAAGCTGTCTGCCATGCGGGCAGCTGGGAGGCATGAAGCCAGATACCAGTTGGCTTGGGGCTGTGTGTCATGCATACAGCATGCCCCCAGCTTTCCCTGCCAGTCTGTACCAGCTCTTAGTTTCTATTTCTTTGAAATCTATTTATATTGGATGTGAGCCAAGTGCTTTTCATCCTATTTTCTGTGAAGGCAAATATTCCCTGTGAAATATAAGGAAGCCTCCGAACATATGGAACTCCTGAACATCTATTTCAGCTGCTTCTGGATCAAGCTTCACATGCCTTGATCAAGATCAATCTTTATACTAATTTTAGTTACTCTGGTAACTGAAAAATAATGTTGAGTCACAATTCATGGCACTTTTTGTTTTTGTATATCTGTGTTACCATACTTGAGGATATTTGCACATGAAGTTCTAAATATCACATTAATTCATAAAAAATCATTAAAGTTATTAGGGCCCCCCCCCCTTTTTATTTAATAAGATAAAAGCTAATTTTTCCTAAATGGAACCAACAAGGTCTTTAAATACAATTATATTTAAGCCGTAATAGAAGTGTCGAGCTGTTTTATGAGGCAATAATTTGGTTCCCGGGTGGATAAACTATAAGGCTGATGGCTGCTTAGAGTATTTCAATAAGAGCACCAGATTATTGGCTTGTAAAACAGCTCGGTGCTTCTCTTATTGCTATTATGATACCAGCTTTTAAGAATTTGCTTTCATAGAAATGAATGAATGAAATGCCAGCAAGTATAAAGCATAAAACCTGAATCAAACACATAAGACAGTAGAAGGAAGCCAAACTGGACTGCAGAGGAATTGTCCAGATGTTTTCATCACCACAGTGTTAATCTGTAATACTGAGAAGTTAAGTGAATTTCTCTACTGAAACTAATGTTCTTTAATCCAATTATTCTTAAACATGGTGTTAGCTTCTTTCTGATCTCTCCCAATGTCTGTCTTTATTGAGCCAGCACACAAGTACATGGCTTATGCATGTTTATACATAACAAGTCTTTAAATGTGGTCTTAGATACTTTCGAACGAATCCCAGACTGTTTATTGGTTGGCGCAAGAGGCTCAAGGTCCATTTATATTCCATTCAATGACTATCCAAATCTCACAGGACAAGCACTGACATCTAACAACTTCAACTCTGAAAGAAGTAAGAATCTAGTCTCAATGCAACAGTAGGTGTAGTCAGGCAAGGGTGTTTCAGGTAGGCAGTATGTGGTCAAGCTAACTACATAATGTACACAAAGCTGAGTTAAGGGCAGAAGCCCTACTGTACCAAGAGAAGTTGCAGAAAGTCATAATGAGCCTTGCTGACTGGAGCTCTGTTACACTAGAAGCATAGGAAGATGTCATCTCAAGCTAAAGTCAATTCATGTGGTTAGTACCACACTCTTTGGAAGACATGATGATGATGATGATTTTTATTTATAATGCCCTTTCCATCAAAGGGTAATACATCAGAACACATACAATAAAAAGTGAATGATAAAACAGCACACTATAAAATACTAAAATATTAAAATAATATACTAATATGCTAAAAACAAAAACAAACAAAATCCTCTTGATTTACTATCCATCATGGCTATGCTCAGTAACTTAATCTGACAAATCAAAGAGGAAAGTCTTGAACGCTTTATGAAGGTGGATCAGGTCCTCCTCTGGCCAGAGGCATAAAGGAAGGCTGTTCCACAAATGCAGAGCCAGATCCTGAAAGGCTCGCTATCCTTGACGGAGCCATATACGTTGGTGGAACTGCCAATAATCCTTTGTCTACAGATCTTTCTAGATGGTACATACCATTCCAGCTGAGCTGCCAAATATTGGGGGGGGGGGGGTTAAATCACAAGACCTTAATCGCTAGGGCCAAAAGCTTATAATGGCCCAAACGGGAAGCTAGTGGAGGGATCTTCAAAAGGAAGAGGCATATGAATATTTGGTGAGATTTAAGACAACTTGGACATCACTCTTCTGGATTAAAACCAGAACAGTAAGAGAGCAGGAAGGCAGACCTGCTAGGAGACTATTACAATAGTCCAGGCATGAAATAACCAAGACCTGGACAAGCAAATTTGCAATCTCAACAGTCAGAAACCTACTAATCCTACATGCTGTAGCAGTTGCCCCCAATAAAGTAATGTAGTGACAAATGATCATCCAGCAGGACTCCATGGTTTCTGGCAACTGAGACAGGTGCCAGTTTATAACCCTGTAAATGAAGGGAATGAAAGTGGACTACTAGGTGGTCAGGCTGAAACACTAGGATCTCTTTTGTTCATATTCAGCTTAATACAGTGAAGATTTCCGTCAAGATGGTGGATGAAGGGAGGGCTTGTCTTCTTCCAGGCAGGCCTGGTGGAGCTAGCCTGCCTTTCTCCCCCTCAAGATGGTGGATAAAGGGAGGGCTTGTCTTCTTCCAGGCAGGCAGATGAAGCTAGCCTGCCTCTCTCTCCCTCAAGATGGTAGATAAAGGGAGGGCTTGTCTTCTTCCAGGCAGGCAGTTGGAACTAGCCTGCCTCTCTCTCCCTCAAGATGGTGGATGAAGGGAGGGCTTGTCTTCTTCCAGGCAGGCCTGGTGGAGCTAGCCTGCCTTTCTCCCCCTCAAGATGGTGGATAAAGGCAGGGCTTGTCTTCTTCCAGGCAGGCCTGGTGGAGCTAGCCTGTCTCTCTCTCCCGCAAGATGGTGGATGAAGGGAGGGCTTGTCTTCTTCCAGGCAGGCCTGGTGGAGCTAGCCTGCCTCTCTCTCCCACAAGATGGTAGATAAAGGGAGGGCTTGTCTTCTTCCAGGCAGGCAGTTGGAACTAGCCTGCCTCTCTCTCCCTCAAGATGGTGGATGAAGGGAGGGCTTGTCTTCTTCCAGGCAGGCCTGGTGGAACTAGCCTGCCTTTCTCTCCCTCAGCAATATAGTCTACAGCACCTTGTACTTATTGTTGTTCTCACAACCCAGTACTAACCACTCCTGACCCTGCTTTGCTTTCAAAATCAAACAGGGTCTGGTACCTTTCATGGATTTCTAACAAGGTCTAAAATGGGGCTGGGGACAACCACTCAGCAAGACAGTTGCTGAACATACTACGTAGTTACTTATCACTAAACCTAGCCTGTGTAATTTCGAAAAATGCCTAAGGAAATGTTCTGTCAAAGATCCGAAATGATATATAGCTTTCCTAATGGCTATCAATTTTAAATGGGAGGAAAATAGACATCTAAATATCATCTTCCACATGGCAAGCATATGCCTTAGGAATTTAGCACCCCAATGATAAATACATTTACTTGAATGTAAGGGCCATTAATTTCACTGGCAGAGAGACAGAAAGTAATTCAAAAGGAAGGAAAAAGAAAACCCTCTTTCAAAGGAATTGCAAGAAAAGAAAAGAAAATGCCATTGGTGAGGGGTGGGAGAAGAATGGAAAGAGCTTTAAATGCATCAGATTATTTTTAAGAATCAAAATAATCCCTTACAATGTCTTCAGGTGTTTTCCTCTTGTTTGTGTTACCATTAATTTCATTGGCGGGTCAAAGTCAGTGCTCTCATTTTGTGCTTTAGGCTTTTATGTGATCCAAATATTTTTCATCTATTTTCAAATTGTATTTAAACAAAGAGAAACATAATCTAGGAGACTGAAGCCACCTGTTTCTGCCCATGGCCATTTCTATATGTACTGAACATGGGTTCTTAATATTGTTAGTAACCCGAGGGGTCATAAATTATCTTATGTTTGTGCATGTTTGCTCTTCAACAAACTAACTCAAGAAATTGTTAAACTTTCCATATGTGACTTTTTCCCCCCAATGGCAAACATACAAAATGTTTCCCTCTAGAACTTTCAATCAAGTTATTATGCTTTTGGTATACTCAATGAAAATTAATGAAATTAACAGTAGGATCAATGTGGAGATTAGTATACAGTACATAGATATATTCAGGTTCACATGGGTTTTATCCAATTGGATCAACCATTCTGTGACTATCCCCATGAAATGTTCTATCTGCAAAAGCATTGCCTTCATGTATTTTTTGCAGTTTGAGATTCTTCACGTTTGACTGCAGTTTTTTGTTCATATCATTTGTTCATATCATTTCCTATCAGGTCCACTATAAAATCTGATGATTGTCTTGACCCTGTATCAACATGGGCGTTCTTCTTACACCTTCTTGACACATTATTGGGCCAGAAGGCATTACATGATGATACTACGTGCTTAAGATCCATAGGAGAATATATCCCTTTGAACAGTCTCCAGAACAAGAAATAAACTTAGATAGATAATTCTTCTTTAATCTCGTGATCTGATCTGGACACTCATGGAATAAGACATTCATTGAGCAGGCCATATTGGTTACCTATTTTTGACAGCAGATTAAACTTTAGGGATATCATTAACAAGAATATGTACCCTGAAAAACTTCCTTATTATATAAGATTGTTTCTTACATTTTCCTTTTCAAAAAAGTATCTCTCCTCACGCTAGCACATTGTCAAAATTTTGTTTCTGGCACTGAACACAGTTTCTTGGATGCTGCCTAGAAAACTTACACAAATGTATCAGTTCTTAAAGCTTCTAAATATTGCCTTTAAATTAAACATTTTGCAACAACAACAAAAATTCAACAATGCAGTTTAAAACATTTTCTATAAATTTAAATTTTACTTCAAGTTAACTCATATTTCCTTATTATAACTGTATGTTATAAATATATTGTTGTTGTTGTAGGCCTTCAAATCATTTACAACTTATGGTGACCGTAAGACGAACGTATCATAGGATCTTCTACGGCTAAGGTTTCCATAGCTGAGTGGGGAACCACATCTTCACAGTCTTTGTCCTACAATCAAACCAATACTCTGCACTGGCTTTATGGTGTGTGTATGTGTGGGTGTATGTGCATGTGTGCACGCACACATGTGTACATGTGTATATTCTTTACTTTTCAGATTTGTGATGGATCAGTGTCAAAAAAGCAGTAGCTCCACTATTTACCTCATTCCTTTCAGGACTCGTGAAACTAAGGAGACCATCCATACAATAAGTATTTTCCTTTAGAGAAAAGAGCAAACATGCACAAACATAAGGCAATTTATGACTCTGCAGGCTACTAACAACTAAGAAGTGGAACGCTGAAGAGTCGGCTGGGTATTTTCTTTACTCCAGATTGAATGTCTCCACAGGAATAGGGAAACAGTCATAAGGTCCCAGAATAACTGGTACTTGACTGAAAATATCAGAAAAATGATCCAGAGGTTTGTTTTTCTACAGAAAGAAATTCCCATTCCTTCTGCACTACTATAACTGGAAAAGATTTCCCTATATAGAGAGACCAGGCATTCTGTGTACTGACACATGTTAGATGTCAGGACTACAGAAATTAAAAGGAAAGCAAACTCCCAGCTCTGCAAAGTCATATACTTCAATCAAGGCCAGGACAACATTTGATTTTTTCTCTATTAATTATAAGACAAAGAAGAAAACACAATTCAATTAATATTTTATAGAATCATTTCCATTTCTGATAGGGAATTTCCATAGTCATGTTTGCAACATTTCAAGCAAATTCTTATTTTAATAAAATATGCTGGTTTAGTGGTTAAGATGCTGACTCTGACAATCACAAGGTCAGCAGTTAAAGACCCACATGCTGCGTGATGGAGGGGTTTTTTGTGCCAATTGTTATAGAATTTAGTGATTACAGACTGGTGATAATTCTGTTCAGTAACACCGCATGACAGCAGTGATTTCATGGATCTTCTATGGATCTTCCATGGATACTCACATCCCCATCCACAGTTTTCTCCATATGTGCTTGAACAGGGCTTATGCTATATCTAGATATTGTAATATTCAAAGTAGCCATTCTTGATCAGGGGGGAAACTCATTTCATCATCTGATTGCTATTTTTATATATTAAATTATCATGGCCTGCTGTTAACATGGCTCAAGAGATATAACAGACAAGCTACACTCTACAAGGTAAACAAGACAGGCTTCCTCCTTATATAAATTATGATGGTATCCTATGAGGCTGTGGTTTATCCATTGCCTTAAGCTTCATATCAAATGCTTTATTTTCACCCCTTCCCCATTCTCCTCTTCTATGCAAAAATTATAAGTCTTATAAATATATCCCTTGCAGTTTCTCATTTAAGAGACATCAAATATGATTATCTAACTTTGAAAAAAGGGAGACTAATATGCAAACTCTGATGGTGTCAAGACACAGGAAATGGATTAAACAGTGGTGTTTATCAGACGAGCTCTTAAAGAGGTACTATTCCAGTGTGACTCCTCTAGCTGCCTCCTGTTGCATGCTGGGATTGGCAGTTTTAAGGAGGGGTATTTAGAATTCTCAGGCAGAGAAGTTCAGCTCCTTAAAACTGCCAATCCCAGCATGCAACAGGAGGCTGCTAGAGGAGTCACACTGGAATAGTACCTCTTTAAGAGCATAGTGTGATAAACATCAGTGACTCAGTTCCAACTTCATTTCTCCCCCTACTCCCACCAGCCCCAGATAACTTTCCACATTTCAGTCTTTACTGGAACCTGGCACAATCTAGTTTCAATGAGGAAAGAGAGATATCTAGCATCTCTATTGAAAATCAGAATGTCCCTTAGACCTGTGGAAGCCTGACTGGGCAGACTTTCCTTGTTTTTCCTCATACGATGGCCTTTAAAAATCATAAGAATCACAAGAATAATCTTCTTTTTCAAGTTTTGAGGTGTGTGTGTATATCTGTCTGTCTGTCTGTGCATGCATTTGTTCAGCTTTGTTGAAGCTCAAAGATAACTCAAGAAAAGAGGATTGGCTACACAGTAGATAAAACTAGACTGCATAATATAGAACTGTATCTGCTTTGCCAATGTTTTTAAAAGATTAAAATGACAAGGAAAGCCATGATCAAATCCACTAAGCTCTGGTGTTAAACCCAGATGCCTAATGCCACAGTACACTGTTAGGAATATCAAGACAGCAACAAAATAACAAGACAAAAAGCATTTTATATTATTATTTTGTAGGTCAAAGTAAGGTTCAAGTACTTTCCATTTACTGATGTTTACAAAATCTGTTTCATTTTCATGCAGTGTATGGTTTGCAAGTTACTTCAACGTGATGCATTCAGAAGTTTGAAGTTGGGATGAAAGACATGTAGCTGTAGCTCCTATAATGAGGCAAACTCTTCCTGTCTCCAACTGTTTCTTCAGCTGAGGATTCTTTTCTTCCCATTTACATTTCCCAGGTGTCTCCAAATTTCTACTCACTGGCAGAGAATTACTGTGAAACACTAGAATCAGCTTCCAAAACCAACAAGTAGTCAGAATATGGTAGTCTCAGTAGGCTGGTCACTTAAGTGCCACTAAAAACAATGAAACACATCACCAAAAAGGGGCATAGATTTTCATAACATTTATACATGCACTTTTGTGTGTGCGCACGTGCATGTGCACACACACACATGTGCATAAATATATACTTTCAAATCACCTATCAAATTATGGCAATCCCATGAATGTCATAGGACTTTCTTAGGTAACAAATACTCAGAGCTGGTTTGCTACTGTTGCCCTCTAAAACATAGCCAGAAACATATGGTATTCCTTGGTGTCTGCCTTTCAAGTACTAACCAAGCCTAAACTTGCTTAGCTTCCAAGATCAGACAAGATCTGGTGCTTTCAGAATATTTAGGTCTTAAGTGCATACAGGAAAACCTAGGAATAATTATTATATTTTAACAGAAGTTCATAATAACACACCATATAGGTATATAGGATAACACCATTGTCATGATCACTTTATTCTCCACCACTAAGTTTCTTCGATGACAGCACCCTGGGCCTTTTCATCCCACTGCTGCCATTTAATAGTTACAAGCACCTGTACTTTTAACACTATTTTTCTTATTAATTTGTGATCCTGCCACCTCTTTGTCACTGTCATTTTACTTTATTTGTGAACACCAATTTATGGGTGTAAAACTGTTTCCACATTTGTAAATGTCAGTAGCGTGGTAAATTATCCAAGTGCCAAATCAGCCTCTATTTGAAACAGGAATAAAACTTTATTTACAAGAAGATTTAAACAGTATTTTGCCTATTGAGATGCTGCATATGTTTGTTACTTTAAGGTATTATTTTCTTTGTTTCATTCAGTAACAGGTTGATTTAACTTTCCCACACTCTCTCCAGGAATTAACACACTTGTATCCAGGACTCTCACACCGTCCTTATCTTTAGGTTCTTTTCCTAAATCTACACCAGCCACCAAGGCTAAGTATCCCTCAGGATATGACCCCACATCAACTCCCTCTCTTGAAGTTCTGTGTGCGTAGGGAGTCCCTCGCTACTAAACTCTACCCCTACCAAACCCTGTCTGACTAAGTCTCTCACTTCTGGGCTTTTACTCTGATGGTCCCTATCTCACACTGGAACCCTCACTACAACTGAAATCCTATCTAACTTCTAACTGTAACTAATTGACTAGTTATCCTTTCCAGCTGTCACCAGCTCGCATTCTATTGGTTGTTACAAGGTTGGCCCATCTCTGTCAGCTCCCCAGAACTATGACCAGGGATTTCTCTATTTGCTCAGTCTGCCCTTTGAGGAATAATTCTAGATGGATATTTGCAAGGTTGCATTCTCTGCTTATTATGCTTGATCTTTAAACCAGGCATTGATTAGATAATCTTTCTTTTTTATTTATTTATTATTTTTATCATTTTCCACATACAACAACATTATAACATACACATACATATCTACATATCTACATAAGCTTTCAAAGAGATCAAGGATTAGGAAACATTTTGCCCCCCCCCCCCCCATGTTTTGGACTGCCACTCCATAATTGGATTATCTTTGCTACCAGGAGTTCTGGAAGTTCAAAGCATCTAGAAAGTGAAAACTTCTCCATTATGAAACAGAGTATGGCTTGACTTCTACTGGCAGTCCCAATCAGAGCAGAGTTCTTCGATAAATCAATTAATTCCACAAATTCTACTTGAGATTACCAATAGGTTGATCTCTTTAAACAGATATTTAATAAATGTTCAAATAGGAAAAAGCTAAGTACAGTGAGCCCTTGGCATCCGCTGAAGATCTGTTCTGGATCCTGATGCAGATACCAAAATCTGCAGATGTTCAACTCCCATTTCCTTAATGGTGGTGTGGCCATGTGGTGTGGTGTGGCCATGTGGCCATGGCACTATTGAGTACAATGGCACATTGCCTCCAGGTCCCCCTGAGGCATGCCTTGCCACTCTTACTGAGAGGTTGGTGGAGGAGGAAGAGGCTTGATTCCCCTGCAGCCACTGCCAACACTTCTGCTGGCCAACTTGCCACGGAAGGAGGTGCCTGGAAGCCTCTCTCAGCATCAGAGGAGCCTGGCTATCTGGGGATGGTGCTGGCGCCAGAGCAACCTCACCTCACCTCACCTCACCTCACCTCACCTCACCTCACCTGGGCTGGCGGCCATGGTGAGGGACAGCTGTGCTGGGGAGCATGTTGCCCTGCCTGGCAGTTGGAGCACTTAGCAGCCCCATGGCAGGAGGACAAGGCCAAGGTCGAGGAGAAAGGGGAGGAGGAGGAGGCTGGGTGCCAGTGCCTGGGGAGGAAAGTTAGAGGCAGAGACAGAGGAAGAGGAGGAGGGTGTCCAGCTGGCCCTGAAGCCCTGGCCACCGCTCCACTGCCACCATTTGCCAGGAGAGCGACATTACAGAAGCCTAAGCCTGAGCCACCCATCGTGGGGCTGCCACCATGCCTCCACTACTGCTGCTGCTTCCGCCACTGGTACTGGAAAGGAAGAGAAGTTGGAGGGGGTGGCTGTGTGGGAGTGGGTGACACTGTAGCCAAGGGAGGGCCGAGGGGAGCCCAGGCCAGAGACGGTGTCCCAGGCTCTGGGAAGAATATGGTGAGGGGTGGTAGAGGCAGTGGTGGGGGAGCATGGTGCCTTGCCCGACTGCAAAATACCTTTCAGCTCTGTAATGGGAGGAGAAGGAGACCAAGGAGGCAATAGGCTGCCTCCTCTTCACTCTCCTCTTTCTTAATGTCTCCTTCCTCTTCCTCATCCTGTTCACTCCTGCCTCTTGCCATCTCCTTCTTGTCTCTCCCATCTCTCCCCCCCCCCCCCTTGCAGGCTTGCCATCGGCAGTGCTTGAATCCACAGATGTCATGTCCACAGTAATGGAGGGTGGACTGTAGAACTATGCTTTGCAAAGTAGGGCACAGGCTACCCAAAACTTCAGTGCTAACCACGCTCCAAAATATAAAAATAATAAGAGCTAAAATAGTTTGGGTGGTTTTTTTTAAAACAGACTTGTGCACACTTACTTCTTATTTCAATTTAAAACCTGGCCTGTGTAAATTAATATACTAAAAGACATGAACACGTGCTAAAATAAATGCAAGGAAAATTTAAACTATAAAGGAGTGTCCTTTGAGACCAGGTCTGAACACAATGTTTTATTACACTTAAAGGTTGCTCAATTCCCATACTTTAAAGAGCAATTCTTATTTTAAAAGAATGTCCATTAATCCATCAAACATAATGGATGTTCCTTATCTCAGACCACTCAAACTTTACAGCAAAACTCAATCTTGTTACCTCTTTTTGGAGTCTGTCAGGCCTAATTATTGTATTTCTTCACACAGTATAAATCAGAGGTAATTCCAGCTCCTTTAGAAACACCTTTTATTTACAATCCTGTGTTGCTCCAGATGAGCATAGGTACCTTTCAAAACCATTGACCTATTTTTTTAAAAAAAAAAGATAAACCACATGTTCTTGTTCATAGTCCTATACACAATATGAATTTACACAAGTCTTTCTCAATCATACCCTTTTGTCAAATTAAATGATGCAGTAATATGAGCCTAAATTCCTTTGAGGATGGCTGTCTCCACATAAAAAGTCACCTTAGAATTATTCATCTTTGTATTAATTTATTACTCCCCTCTCCCCCGCCAAATACAGATTATCAACAGAAGGTGGTTCCAGTGTGAAAGGGCCCTGTACAAATCACTGTCTTCCATTCATGGAATACTTCAGGCTTCACATGGGCAGAAAAATATCAGTAGCAATTTTAATTCATCTTCATTTATACTTCCTTGAAAATATTTTCATGATTTAGTTTTTATGATATGGTTCTAGTTTATGCATATAAATTGCTGTGTTATTATTGTTGAAGATGGGTTGATTAGTAAGAACTATCCAAGCTGCTACTCCTGTTTTGGCAAAGAATCAAAATAATGCTAACATTTTGAATGAAGGACTTTCTATGTCTATAGATATGTGCTAATGAGAGGGAAGGAGGAAAATCAAAACCTCTTTTCAAAAATGAGATACTATGCTCCGTGTGGGAAAAGGAAGATGTAGTGTATTGTATTAACCACTTTCCTCAAGAATATGGAAACCATGATGAAATGAATATCACAAAAACTGCTCAAGTCCTTGATACATCTGGAAGCTTTTGAGAAACCCATTTCTCCCTTCTCAAGAATGCTGGAGAAGCCCAGGTTGCATATGGGCTGCCTACTGCCCAGCTATGGAGCAATGTGATACGATCTGCAGGACTTTGCTGTGTGATAATCTCCATAGTTTTGTATGAGTCAGGCAGACTGTAGCAAGGAGTATTAACAAAGCTAATATCACACAATGAGGTCAACCTGTTTCTCAGCTGAGTGAGAGATCTGCACCCATTGATAGACTGTTTAAAGTTGAAAGTACTCTGTCCTTAGCCTTAGCCGTCAGAGCACATCATCAATGGCTAGCTCTAGTATTTCAGTGCTCAACACTGAAGGGCAGATACAGTCTCAAAGTTTCTCTCACTGGTTGCCTGTGAGGGAACTAGTGATTATGTTTTGGGTTATTTTTACCAGTGAATGCCTTGAGGTGTCCACCAATGAACCCTAAAGCAATATCTCTCCACTGCCCACAGTGTGTTGTAGGTCAGCGTCACACCCAAAGTATGATTATTCCTTGTTTCTTGTGCAGTCAGGATTGCATCTGAAAAATTCTTGCCCAGTCCCACATGCACACTAGATCAATTTATGTCAATGCATGTTTGATAGGAAGGTACAGTCAGCTTCTTATATACGGATTTTATACACAGATTCAAGCATACACGGTTTGAAAATGTTCAAAAAAGTATAAATTTCAAATATCAAACCTTGATTTTCCATTTTTTATAAGGGACACCATTTGCTATGTCATTATATTTAATGGGACTTGAGCATACATGGATTTTGTTATACATGGGGGATCTTGGAACCAAACCCCAGCGTATAACAAGGGTCCACTGTATGTTGTTATTCTCAAGCACATTGGTATGCAAGAAGCAAGGCCATCCAAAGAAAGTTCAGAGAAGAGGAAAAGTTGGCTCCAACTGGATAGCTGTTTCTTCTTTTCAGAATGGCATCCAATTATATTCTCCTCCCCCCCTTTTTTATTTTTTTTATTTTTGGCGATAGACCACAAACACCTTCCTTACCTAGGTGTGAGGAAGTGGCATAAACACAAAAGGAAAAAGTTGATACAAATGTAAGATGCACTGACACAATATTCATGGATCTAAAAATGATTGATTCAAATCATTTGTGAAATCAGACATTCTTTGTTTTGGTGGTGGTGATTGCTCTTGTTGTTAAAGAAGTAAATGTAATTCCTGAATATACAGGACATGAGAGAAGACTCTCATTCACATCCCCATCCTTCCCAAGTTGTGAACCCATGGCCTGTTCATGATGCAATGGTATCAAGCATTCCTCTTTGTGAGTGACAACAAATAAATAAATAAGTAATGCCCTGTAACTTTTTAAACTTGAAAGTGGCAATTTAGTTATATAGTATTTTTCTTAATCCTACTCTTGATATTTTTTTGTTCCATCTGTTTAAATTTTGTTTCCTCGTCTGATAAGAGGACAGGATTGGGATAAAACAAAAGAATTTGGGACCCTTTGCAACAATATCTGAAAGAGAAAAAGATAGAAGGTGTTGGGGAATATATGATTTACAAGTAAGGGTATAACATCCTTAAACCTAAAATGTAAGAGGTTGGATTTTTGTTAATTCACTTTACCCAAGTTCCGAGACCTTAAGACTAAAAAGGATTGGCTGAATAATAAGATAAGTTATGACTTTTTTTGGTGTTCAGGAAGTTATGCTGTCTATTGTTGTCTTGAATGATGTTTAGAATGTACTTTTATATGATGTTTGTATGTTGTTTATACGTTGTTTTATTTGTAGGGGTGGAGAGTAGGTAGGGTGTCTATGTAATTGGATGTAGGATTGTTTGTTATAGTTTGTATGGTTAATATAAAATTGTATTTGATGTTTTTAATTCAATACAAATATATACCCCTCTCTCTTCCATGCCAGCATTCTCTGAAGATGGCAGCGACAGCTGCTGGTGAAACTCTTCTAGAACACGGCCTCATAGTCCAAAAAACCCATGAAAAACTAAGTCAATGAGTAACTCCTGCTTCAGATGATCCCACACTAGAATATCTAGTGTATGTCACCCTTCTTACTCCTTTCCAGGTTCAGTGCAGTTAAATAAGTTCTAGGTTAGATCAAGCGGGTCTTTTCAATCCAGTTCTCTGTGTCTGGTCTCATTCTTCTATGGTTGGTCAGCAATAGATAGGGACCTATATACCCAAAAGGCACCATATCCTGTCTGTTCCTGAGAGCTAAGCAGGGTTAGGATAGATCAGTACTTGAATGGGAGACCACCCAAAATACCAGGTGCTGTAGGATATATTTCAAAGGAAAGAACTGGCAAAACCACTTCTGAGTATCCCTTGCTTAAGATAATCTTACAAAATTCATGGGATTGCTACAAGTACACAGGCAACCTGAAGGTGCACATACACATACACACATACACTATTTCAACATATGCTTTTGTAGGCTATAGTGCACTCCTAAAAATTGCTAGAAGGCTATTTTTTTCCTTCTGTTTTTAATATGTCAGTGATTTGTTCATGACAGTAGAACATTTCTTCATACAAAGTTCACCATCCTTTCATCCAGAAGAGAAAATATGATCTAGCCTGTATGCAGCAGCAAGAGCAGGGCCATATAATAGTTGGAATGCATGGTAGTCACTGAAGACCTAGAAGATATCAAACTGCTCCTGATAGAGAAAACTCAGCTGCATATTGTTATCCAAGTACCTTTATTAACTTTGTGAATAACATTAATCCTCCACACACCCCCTAAAAAAAACCTTAAAACTGTAGTGATAAAACGTGTAGTGGTACCCCCATATATCATGTCTCATTACTATATATTATTAAATGTTTATTCTGCAGTGCCAAATGCATTGTTAATGAAGGCATCAATTCAAGAATCTGTTTGGAACAGTTAACACATTTTGGTTCATTGTTGCAAAGAGGCAAGAATAGAATGAAGGTAAAAAATGGACCTGAACAATGTCATGAACATTTTTCTGAAGCAACTACTATGTAGTTAAACACACCACAGGTTATTAGGAGTGTAATGCAGCATTAATACTCTATTAATTATTATTTATTCATTTATCAAATGTTTATCCATCCTTTTCACTCAAAATGAGACTCAAGATATGCAATAATAAATGAAAATAATGAGGTATGAAGAGAAATGAAGCCAGGAAAAATGATGTAAACATCTGATTGGGAATATTATTTTTATAATTTGGAAAATTACCCTAAGATATGCACAAAGACAAAGTGATCCAGCATGCACTATATTGGAATGTGTGAATGTTGAGCTCAGGGCCCCTCATTCTGTCCAGATTCTGGTCTGGTGGAAAGAAAGACATGTCTTTCAATAAAGGTGGATCCTTGATTCAACAGCATGTACTTCTAATTTCTCCTTGAGACATTTCCTCTTCAGGTATTCACTGCAGCAGCAAATTCAGGCAAGCCAGTAGTGGCATGGATGCAGGCAGTCTGCAAAAATGTCCTGCATGAAGACTGTAGGGCTGATTCTTGTCTGCACCTCCTCTGCATAACTACCTGATAATTTCCATTGAAATTACTGGGACATACTTTTGAATCTACAATGTACAACTAGTCACTCTGCATTCTCTAAACAGAGAAATGCTGGATCCAACTTCTACAGGGACTGAAAAAAATTCTCATTGTTGGATTTTCCCAGAGCCAGAGCTCACTGAGAACTGAGGCAGTGGCTTCTTTCTCTTTTTCCCTAACAGTTCCTTCCTTCCTTCCTTCCTTCCTTCCTTCCTTCCTTCCTTTATTTATTGCTGCTGCTGCTGCTGCAAAAATTTCCATTGGGTACTGCAGGATGATAATGGCAGCTTTTCCTTCCATTTGGAGAAAAATTGGAAAAATTGGAGAAACTTTTGCATAGTAGTCTTCTATTCCAGAGAATGGCGGTGAAGGGCAGTAGGAAAAAAAATGTATTCTGGGAAATTTTGGTTTCCTTCTAGAGCAGTCACATAGAGGATTCTTCTTTTATTTGAATGATCACAACAGTCAGCAGAATCTTTTCCAAGCTCAAAGTAAGATGCAACCATGCAGCTAGAATATAACAGTATGTAATCTGCAAAATTCCCAACCCAAAGACAAAATAAATTTAGCTACACATGCAAGATATTCTGCTCCAAGGCTTTGTGACAGAATGGCCAGCAGATTTTTTGCACAATTCAAGGTGTATGGCTATAGGGGTGACTAACTGAGAGAAAACTGCATTGGTTGAGCTGGTGTGTAATATGGAAGAGTTCCAGCAGAGATGGTTTTTCCCTTTGGCATTTTAGGTTCATTGCAATTGGTTCATATATCATCAGCAGTAATAACAGACACACAAAACAACTTCTTATGAGAACTTACTAATGATTTTGGTCTTGAAATAGGAAGTGAGGTGGGGGACAGATTTTAATAAATTAACAATGACAAAGCTGGTCAGAAATATGAAACCTGGGGGAAGGAGGGAAAACAATCCTGTTAAAATGTTAATGAGAAATGCAATGATTTTTCTTGGGCAAATATTGTATTTTAGTAGAAGACTGAAAAGCAGACCAGTAGAAAAACAGCAGTAGCAGTATAAACAAATCTTATGTTCACAACTTATTTCATTACTGACTCTGGACTCACAACCAATAAGGTTACTATCAGTCTCAAGTGTAGTTTCTTAGTGGTCATTTCTGTGAGACCTGTGATGTAATCTATGATTCTTTGTACGGAGAGAATATAATTTATTTATTTATTATAAAACCTTTTTATTAGAACAGAAGCATATTCATCATCATCCATTATTTATACTTACATAAATTATAAAAAGCATTTTCATGCTTATATAGTAGTCTCTTCCCCCATATTTCCATCATAGTTGGATTTAATCGCATAATTAGAGCTAATATATCTTCAGTTTCTTATATTTATTACCAATCATTACTCATTATTCTATACTTTCTTAACAATTTCAACTATGTAATATTACATGATTCATAATTCCTATGATGATCTATTTGAGTATGAACATGCAGTGTGTAAGTCATGCTTCTTTTATGAAAGGAAGATTAAACTTATTTGATGACCAATTTATGAAATAATGAGACTACACACAGAATGTGACATAACATATGGCCTACTTTATTTAACTATCACTATTTGGATGTATTTCTAGATAAATGCAAAAGGGAGGGAGCAACCTAATGCAGGACCAGCTGAGGCAGTTGGTCTCTCTTAGAACTCCTTCACTGTTTTGCTTGCGTGAAACACCTGAACTCCAAGAAGAATCAAAAACTGGATTGCTCCTTAGTTGGCCATGTGCTGAAAAACCAACCAGCACCACTGGATGCTGTTGGTGTTTTGAGGCTCAGTGTTACCTGTAAGCCTATGACACCCAACTCCACCTCTTCTTTCCACCAATCTATCATTAATCTCTCACAATACAGTAGATAACTTGGGTTCTAGTGTTAAGAAACTTGTTTTTCTCTATATCCACCTTTCCACACAATACTTAATTTCATTCATTAAACATGTTTCCTAACTGGCTTTTTTTCTGAGCAAAGTAACCCTAGACTTGGCAACTTTTCCTCATGTGGAAGTTTCTCCAGTTGGTAAACAATTTTAGCTGCCCTCTTTTCCATGTTCTACAGTATTCATTTCCAAGTGCAGTGACCAGAACAGTATACAGTATTTCAAGTGTGACCACACTATTTATTTGCATAATGACAAATATATGGATGTCTGTCCTCTATCTTCTACAATAAAGATTGATACAGAAATTCATTTAATTTCTTTGTAATCATTCTGTCTTATTGGTTACAGGCCATCCACCAAGTCCTCCAGAAACAGCTACAACAGACAAAGGGCAATTATACACATTTTTCATGACTGACAATGACAGGCAGTCACACAACTGCTGGTGTGGCCAAGTTCCCCTGACCAGCCCTGAGGGCAGCCTCCTTCCTCACACTTAACCTGTGGGAGCAGTTCCAGGGGTCTAGCCTTCACCAAAAGGGTGTCATAAGTGAGCACTGGACTCCTCGTTTTCCCCTCCACTACCTGCCAGGTGAACTCCCATTTAAGACAACACTCATTATCTTGGTGCAAAGGGCAAAGACAACTCTTAGGATGGCCTCTCCTCATTGAAGGCCATCAAATTCATATCCCTCCTGCCATGCTAGCAGCGTGGGGAGATATAGATTCTCTTCCTCTTTTTTCTCTCTCTCTGTGCTCATTGGATTGATTCTTGTTCAGTTTCCACCTTGCCAATCTGAGTACTCTAAAAGTCATCCCAACAAGAACTGTGTGTTCAGTACAGTCTGGCCTACACACACCGAGCTATCCTACTGCCCTAAAATTGAATACATACATCTCATATTTCATTCTTGCATGGAAAAATGAATAATTTAAAATGTTCTCTCCCTGCTCTGTGAGATTATGAGATTATTTTGCACTTGAAATTATCATGAGGTTATTGTGCATACCTTTTATGATTTTCTCATTTCAGAATGTTTTTGCAAAAGAAATTATGCGAAACCTAAAATTTGGGGGGAAATCCCCAAAGTGTTTTGTACAAAACACAGTTTTCTGTGCAAAACCAAGTATTTTGTTGTAGATAAAAGTTCTTAAATGTTAGATTAAATTTTTCTGATAGTGTGTCTTGATTTGTTGATAAGGAAATGCAGGAATAGCCATACTTGCCCTAAAACAAAGTATTCACTGTGGTGATTTCGTTATTAGGTCAACCAAAAATCATAAAATACATCCTGCTACATTTAGGTGCCCACGGGCTTCTTCATCAGGCAGAGATGTTTTTAAAAATGATGAACGGGAGGAAGATATTGGTGTTAGAGCCACAGGTCAGCATCTTGCTTGAGGTGGTATTGACAGTGAGTAGATGTAGATAGAAAGGTTAGGTCATGCACAGGCATTGCTCTCAAGTAACAAAAGCAACGAAAGAAATGAAATAAAAATTATTGAGACATCCTTTTTCATCCAGGATGATTTTTATTTTTTAAAAAAGGTGTTACTTATATTTCCCTCTAAGGTACAATGTCATACATGTAGCAGATAATAATAAAGACTTAGAATTATGAATAAAGAAAGTCAGGGGAGAAAGTGCAAAGGCAGGTTCACAGTTAAACATTAAGGAACAAAATAATGATCACACGTGATTTCCATAATTTTAAAGTAGACGATGAAAACATTGAAATAGTACAAACTTTTCCATATTGTAGCTCCATCTTTAATCAGAATGGAGAGTGAAGTAAAAAAAAATCAGAATATGACACTGTACCATTAACACTGATGAAGTACATTTCTGCTACCCATCCATGCAACTACACAGAATGAGAAACTCATATTGTCCTGCTTCTCAAATAGCAAATAATGCTTTAGATTCAGCCCTGTCCTCAAACTCAGCCCAGTTTTAAGGGCCTTTGTGTTCCTTCACTGGTGCTACAAAGTTATTTATAGTCACATATTGGGATTGGCTAGTATCTGTAAATAAAAACCATAAATGACTATATGCTGGATCTGTTGGTCATGAAAGGAAAGGTGGGCAGTGGTAGTGACCTGAGGGAAGGTAATAACTTAATCTAGAGTGGCAACTAGGATCTGACACACTCTGGGAAAATAAATAAGTAAGTAAATCCTGACTTCAAACATATAAGGATTGGAAACGAAGTTATAAACTGACAGTCGCTGACCAGGAAAGGTATTTTCAAATTGTGTTGGACAGCTGAAGGATAATCCCAACCTCATGGGCACTTACTATGAAAAAGACAAATTATGTCAAAATATATCATTTTGACAGATTCAAAAATAAAACTGCCAATCATAATACCATTATATTCAGATGTGGTGCAACCACACATTGACTTTTGTGTACATTAGCACAGAAAAAGGTGAAGAACAGGACAGTAAAAAAAAAAATTGGAACACTGGAGCAATGAGGAAAGATTATCATATTCAGTATCTTTAGCTTTGAGGGTATGTAGTCAAATAAGAGAAGGCATGAAAAATATAGTATAACATTATGCATGGTGCTGAGAAAGCAAGCAAGAAGACACTTTTCTCACAACACCCTATCAATATTGCCCAATGAAACTAAATGCTTATTCAAGAGAGTCAAAATGTGGTTAGAGTTTTGCTCCTGACTATCCTATTTTGAACCTTCCCATAGCTTGGAGACTCTTTTGTGTTATTTAAAGTTGGAAACGAACTTTTCAAAATCCTATTTCCTTGAGGCCACATGAAGCACAGATAATAATGGTTGGGTAATGCTATAAAGTTACCTAAACAGATGAGGGAGAACTGAAGAAGTGGCAGGATGGAAAGTAAGGAACTACTTAAGCAGGATGGTGGGTTCCTATTTCCATGGCTTAACAGTTTCTTTATCCTTCATTGCAAGTGGACCTTCTTTCATTGTCCTGAACTGCTGGTTTGAGGTCTTTCTACAGTCCTAACATTCAAAATATTTTGGATGCCAGAAAATCCGTGGCAACTTTTCAAAATGCCATAAAATATTATGACAGTTTGAAGAAAAGCAATATGATGTCATTGCCTGGGGGAAAAACATTACATTGTTCATCACTGTTCATATCATATCATCACTGTTTTGTAAATACTGTTTATAACGTTAAAGCCAGAACTGAGACTAGGCCAAGAAGCAGTCATAACATTTTCATGAACACACACACACACACACACACACACACACACATATATATATATGCTTGTGGGAAGTTCCAAATTTTGCTTATTGGTTTTATTTGGCAATACCTGCAAATAAAATATGGTTACACATTGCCAGAAATATAGAACTAGAATATTGGTATTAAAAAATGGGTAAATTGTATGTTTTGATCATAATGCTGACATTGCTCATAGTTATCCTGGTGCAAATTAAAGTCTTATTGAAAGGCCTTAAAGCATCATTCTAAGAGAAAACTGTAGTTGGGAAATAGTTGTTCCTGCCATAATTTTTATGAACGTAAAACACTGGAATATATGAACATCAGAAGATAGTGCTGCAGGATTCCTTGTTAAACCCCTGGCCATTGATTTTCCATTTTGGAAAATGGTCACATGGCTGAGGGAACAGCTGTCCACACAGGCTTGAAACACCCCCCCCCCCAAGACCTGGAGTGGCATCCACACAGGGCCAGGAGTGGCTGTGAGGGCCGGGGTTGACCGAGTGTCAGCTCCCTCTTCTGGGGTGTCACTCAGTGTGACCTGCACCCCCAAAACCCTCCAGGGATGCTACACCATGTGATGTGGCAGCTAAGAAAGCCAATGCAGTTCTAGGCTGCATCAATAAGAATATAGCGATTAACTGAGGCAAGTAACAGTATCACTCTATTCTTAAAATATTGCATCCATTTCTGGGCACTACAATTCAAGAAGGATGTTGACAAGCTATAACATGTCCAAATGCAGGTGTCCAAAATGGTAAAAGGTCTGGAAACCATGCCCTGTGATGAGCACTTTAGGGAGCTTAGTATGTTTAGCCTGGAGAAGAGAAAGTTAAAGGAAGAGTGGTGGAGTCTCCTTTATAGGATTTTTTTAAACAGAGACTGGATGGCCATGTGTCAGAAGTGTTTAAGTGTATATTTCTGTATGGAAGCGAGTTGGACTAGATAACCCTTGTGGTCTCCTTTAACTCTATGGTTCTAAGAATGATTGAAATTGGAGGAGATGCATCACACATGTCTGTTTTTGCCTGTCCTCTTTTCCCTACTGCCTCATGGATTTTAGAAGCAAGAGCATGGATAGAAAAAGAAATAGAGACTCCTTTTTTGAAATGGAGGGATGGAATAGTGGAGAGATAGTTCTTTGTCATGAAGCCATATGTCAGCCACAGCCATTTCAGAATATAAAGCCCTTTAGGTCTCCATCATCACTTTTTAGCCTTTGTGGGACTTTTTAGGGTCCTTGATTCAGTGATAACATAGTAAGGCAACCACTTATGGATATTTAATTGATTCAGTGGTTCTACTCTATTCCAAGACCTGACTTTCGATATAGGTCTTTGAGGTAAAAAGTGATGATTCCTCCAGTATGTCTTTCAATATCCTTCCTATAGAATTTGCATCTAGATGTGACTATATTTTTCCAGTTGTCTTTGTTCCATTCAATTTCTATTATGCTTAATTTTACTTTTATTTTATTCATTCTGATTAAGTTAGACATATTAGAATAAAATGAAGTAGTTTCATGAATGCATATTTTGCAGGTGTTCTCTGGTATTCTAGGTTTGTTTTTTAATTAACTGAAAAAGTAATATTGCTTATATGTTCATAGGATTACTCATAAATGCATTTTAGGTAGTTTTATACTTCATCTAAACAACTTCCAAAGTTACTCCTAGTTTCTGGAACTAGTGTTGCAATCTGTTAAGGTTAAATTAGGCATTTAAAAAGGAAGGCTGAAAAGAAGAAAATAAGGTTGTGTATTTGTTTTTACTATTTCAGATATAGTAAACTGCAGTGGTTGATCAGTTGGTTGGCAGGGAGATGAAACAGTGGGGAAGAAGCTAAGCCCAGCATCCCACCACCTCTCCTGAACAACAGGATTAGTGCAACCACAGCTTGTGTTTGACAGTGCACAGTGAAGGTAACATTCAATGTCTAGCTGAGGATAAAAGTATTAAGCCTGGTTTTGTATATGCATGGTCTCTTGGTGCCTGGGAAAAGTAACATTCCTCCAACGAAACCCACTGGGTTTATCAATTATAAGGATTATTCCACAATAAAAAGGGAAAAACAAAACAAAACAAGCAATCTAATAAATAACATAAGGAGCTACCAAAGAGTCTCAGAAATAATCCCAATGTTATCATTAAGGAGGGTGACAAAGGTGCACAAGAAAGCTGACGGACAATTCTGCAACATCATTTTTTACAGGCTCCCCTCTAGAGACCCTACTGATGAGTACTGAAGGAGCTACACAAGTTATTGAGAGAATTTCCCACATCAACAAGCCTTAACTAGGCACATTCTATCTATTTTTTCCAAATGCATCAAATAGAAAACCATGTCTCAAACAATGAAGACATCACTGCCAAGGTATCTGGATATGTGGTTTCAATATTCTGACGACATATCGCCAATACTGTGAGAGCAATGAGGCTGACTTTGGGGGGGGGGGGGGGGGACAGTACAGTGGACCTTTATTTGCTGGGTTTGGTTCGAAGAACCCCCTCCCCCCATGGATAACAAATTCTATGGATACTTGAGTCCCATGATGTCATGGCCAGCCAAGATGAGCTCTCGGAGGATGAGGAGGAGGATGAGCCTCCTCCAGAGCAAGGGCTGATTGAGGCTACGTCAGGTGTTAGTTCTGCTCTGCCAGGCCCCAGCTGTGCTTCCCCAGCCCCAGAGCAGGAGGTCCAACCAGGTCCTAGTGCTGAGGAAAGGCCTTCTATGGTGCCACAGCCTAGTGGTGATTCAGGAGACGAGGCATGCCTGCAAGTACCTTCTTATCAGGAGAGAAGGGCCGAGAGTGCTTGCAGGCGCAGATCCAGGAGGATTGCAGAAAGACAGTTAGCAAACCAGCCTCAGGTGGCTCGAGGGAGAGCTTCCCTGATTTAAGTGGAAGAGAGGCTTGAGTTTGTTGCTAGAGTTTATTTCATGAGCCCGTGGTGTGATTGCTGTCGCTCTAGCTCCAGACATCTTGTTACCTTGCTACCTTGACCTCGGACCGGACCTTTGTTATCTCTTGGCTATTGTGACCTCGGACTGTTTTGACCACGCTGCTTTCTGGCTTCCTGACTTCGGCTCGTCTTTCGGCACGCTTGACTTTCTGCAACCCCGACACCGGCTTGTTTCCTCGGCTTGCTCTTTGACTGCTTCTCCACAAGGTTTGTTTTGCCTACATGTGTTGGCTGCAGGCTTGGTTATCAGCATAAGTCAGAGATTGCTGGCAGCAATCCCGGACACATTAAATATAACGGCATAGTAAAATTTGGAATGATACTTTTTTGGAATATTTTCAAGACGTGGATGCTTGAATCCGTGGATAAAAAAATCCATGGATAAGGAGGGATGACTGTATGTCAATTCCATCCCAGAGAACACCATTCTAGCCAACTATTGGTGTGGAATCACTCTACACCAACCATCACACAAGGATAGTCTGGCAGTTGTTAAGAATATCATTTTAAGTGGGGGCTACACACACCAGGACACCAAACTCTGCCACTTTAGCTAACGCATAATTACCTTACCTTTGGAAGTAACAGGAACTGTCAAATTAATGACACTGCTTCGGTAAATTGCACGACACCACATTATGCAAATATCTTCATAGCTTACCTACTGGAACATTGTGCCCCAGAAATTTCTCCTGTACCTGAGATATACCAATGACACTGTTATTATCATAACTCATGAAAAGGAATCACATAGGAAGTTCCAGCTGAAGTTTAACAACTTTCACTGTCCTATCAAACTTAAGCCTAGAAAAATCCAGAGAACAAATTCACTTTCTTGCCATCACTGGATAACTATATAATGGACATGTACGTGCCGCACAATATCAAATATCTACTGATTGTTAATCACATTTATATATGTTCAGTTTCTATCCTGAACGTAGTACCAAATATGCTGCATATAACCAAGCCTTCTGCCATCTGCTGCAACCCACAAAACAGACTCAGAACTCATGAATTTACAGAAAAGACTTCTCAAACTACAATACCCACCCACTGAGATGAAGCAAAAAAAGAAAAGAAAACAAGACTTTTTTGGTCACCAGCAGGCCCACAGCCTTAAACAACCACTAATATGCAACAGGGCATATAGCATGGATAGGAATACAAGAACAAGACCCTGCTACAAACCCAGAGGACAACTCTCCCCCCACTGTCAATATCAGAGATATATTTCCATTTGTCATCTTCTGCTATCAATGACTCTCTGTATTCTACATTAGAGAAATAGGACAGTCATCAGGCAAACGAATAAATAGACACATATCTGAAATTAGGCCTTGAAATAAGAGGGGGGGAAACCTAACAAGAGAATCAACCAGCCATATATAACAACATGTCAAGAAGGCTAGACAAACAGCTGTTTGCTTCTTGTCTATAGTTGCATAATTAAAAAAAAAACTTTTGTTATTATTTAGAAAATGGAACATTATGCATTTGTTCTGAACGCTGAGATTCAGATACTGGTGTGACCTCTCTAAGTCACTTTGCTTGCAGTAAGGTCCAGGCACAAATCAGTAGAAGACCATGTGAATTACAATGCTGCTAGGATTTTAGGCAAGAGATGTTTTCTGGCTTAGGTTTTATCTCTCTGTGGACTGATACCGGAGAAACTCAACTTACATTATTGTACAGTCTTTGTTACCATTCAGCTGGGTTCAAGCAGGGGTTACATATTCTCCCATGTATAATAAATGTCAAAGTACACGTGGGTGGTTTCCCATTGTATGTGGTCTTGAACATTTATTGCAAAGCTTTGGTTGCAAATTCAGGATTTTTAGACAGGGTTACTAGATTGGTCCCCTTTGTTGTGTGTATCAAGAGATCAGTTTGAACTTGTTTGGCTCTGGAAAGGCACCAGAAAAAATAATCTCTGTGGTGCATTCTGTGGCTACAAAACATATCATCATATTACAGAGTACAACAACTTTTCTGCATATTCTCAAGAGTTTTACATCACCTTTTTAATTCGAATGTCATTGATAGACAGATAAAATATTGTTGAGTGGTATGCAATTTGTTTCTTTATTAGCATTTGAGTAATTAATATCAACATTTATTGTGCTATTACATTTTTACAATTGCATTTATAATTTCAAACTTCTCCAAGAAACTTAGGGAAAGCATATATGTTCTTCTCCTTCTTTTAAAAATTTCCACAGCAATCCTCTGGGGAATGAGAGAATGATTGGCATATGATCACACAGTGAACAGAACATCAGAATTTTTAAACATGGATCATTCTAGACCATATTGAACACTCTACACACCAAGGCTCTATGTTATTAATTAAAAAGCAATACAATTCTATTTCAATTTAGACATACCTCAGTAAACATACACATCTCTATCCCTTTTCTATGTTTTCATGAACTGTTTCAATTCCCCTGCACTATTCCTGGTTGATTAACCATAGTATCTCAGTTTGACCATTAAGACTAGCGTTTTAAGATGTTTAGCAAGTGGTGCTTTGGAAGCAATTCATGCTCAGAACTATATCAATAGCTTGGCTATTCAGACAGAGGCAATTCATTCTCAGAGCTCTAACCATACTTTCTCCATTCAGGCTTCACTGCATGCCATAGCCAGAATGAAAAAATGGACATTTCCTTTCCTTCCTCTCTCCCTCAATCCTGTGAAATACTCCTGGATAGGTCTTTGGGAGCTACAGAAGGATGTTGTGGGAAGAAGTATCCATTGCTCT
This sequence comes from Sceloporus undulatus, assembly GCF_019175285.1. Taxonomy (NCBI): domain Eukaryota; kingdom Metazoa; phylum Chordata; class Lepidosauria; order Squamata; family Phrynosomatidae; genus Sceloporus; species Sceloporus undulatus. The sequence goes on from NC_056525.1 coordinate 98,380,238, forward strand.
GCCAAAAGAAATCCAGCATTACTTCTGACCTACAAGTTAGAAGAAAATGAGGAAAGAATAGGTGCATTCAAGGAAGAAGGAAGGCTATCACCACCTTATTTTGGGGTTTAGATAGGCAGCATGATAACGGCAAGGATCTGAGGAGTACTAGGCACATAAGGATAGGAATTATATGTTGGAAATTACCGCAAAGTGTAAAATGATTGATAAAAAATAAATGTGATGTTACAATTACATAGAAAAGCATTTTTTTAAAAAAGTCACACCTAGACTGTCAAAATAAGCCCATGAATATTATTCAAACAAAGATTAAAGACAGGTTTTTTTACACCCTGATCACCTAGCTAGTACAAAATCCTCAATTAATGTTTTTCATGTAGTCAAGAAACCCATATCAGTTGCAGTTCTGTCTAGAGCCTGGAACCACCTTTAGATGTGGCAGATGTTTTGCCTCAAATCCTTTTCCCTCCAATACTTTGCCAGCTGAAGAAGAGCACTGGAACACTTACAACTAACAGTTGGCTTTTCAGTACATAAACACAGTTAGCCCACAAAGATTCCTTGTCAGTATAATATCAAATAATAATGAGATCTGGTTATGCATCAACTTCTTTTGCCTGCCATGATGCCTGAAAAAGCAATTATCTTGGGTGTGTATGTTTGCCATTCCATGTCAGTGATCATAGCCCTGTGCTAGGAGTTGCTTTGTGTTCTTCATACTGAAAAATTAAGTGCCAAGAAAACATCTCACAGGATTATACTGGGCAGCTATTTAATCTGTTTTAAGGTTTTTCTCTTTTCTGTGATGCTGTATTCTTTTTTATTCCATGGTTCTTTATTCCTTTATCCTTCTGTGATTTTTGTTGTTGTTGTTGTTTCCAGCTGAATGTTCATCTACAATCTTTCCACCCCTTTCTGTAATTTTCTGTTTTCCTGATATTTAGCCACATTTAATTCTCATCAAAGCTAGGCTCAGGCCAGTTGAGACTGACTCAGTTGGGGTTAAATGCAACTAGCCTGTTGTGGCTTATGTTTTTAAACAAAACAACCATAGATGCAGGAGAATTGTGTAGCTGCAAGAAAGTAGGTAGGCATCCCAATACAAATTTGACTGCTGAATACAGAACTCTACATTTGACCATTGTTCATCCATTAGACACCTCTAATATTCATAAATGATGGTTTCTAGTAATTTCTTGACTACTACAGGTTCTGCATGAATGACCTTCATGTATAGCCATCCCAATGAGGTTCATTTTGCATAGCCATCACATAGCTGCATGTTTTAATTCTCCACTAGACTGCTTGGCTGAAAGTAGTAACAAGTCATGGTGTTGCCTTTTTTTTCTTGTTGAAAGGTCTGCACATTTTTATCTTTTATATGTTTTGACTAACATTTTCATAGTCACCACATGGCCACACAATGTTGGCATAGAGAAAGAGGATTTATTAGGTACCAGCCATGATCTCACTTTCAAGAAAGTAGAAAATAGTTTTCTTGTAATTAAAAAAGAGAAAGAAAGAAAGAAAGAAAGAAAGAAAGAAAGAAAGAAAGTGGACATAGCAAATGGCTGGTGGAAGGAAGGTCAATATGTTAGGTGAGAATCAGTAACACAAACACAGAGACCAATATTCTATACCCCAGATGAACATTTTGTAGCAAATTATTGGTAACTAGATTAGACACCAGCATTCTCTAAATTAAAAAAAAGCATTAGCAAGAGTAGTGGGTCCCCCCTTTATTTCATCAAATAAAATTTATTGCAAGAAGTCCTTTAAAGTAAATGACAGAATATTTTTGTTTATTTCAGCAAAGGGCATAACATCTATCAGTCATTACATAGATCAATTTAAGAAAGGTACTTACTCCAAACCCAATGACTCAATAATTTAAAACCCTCTATTAAAACTTTTTGATCATGTTTTACACTCCAGTGAACCCAATTCTTATTGACCTTAGTAAAAATGAAAATCGGTTTTCTGTGTACTCAGAGTTCTTAATTCTAAAAACAGATTACAGAAAAGAAATTAGTTTTGTCCATAACACATGTGACATTGAACTATCAGGACAGGAGTGGTTGAATTCATTCATGCAATAAGAAGAAGCAGAGATAGTTATAATCTGAAAATCATTGCAAAGTTTTTTTTTACTTCTAGAATTTCCTTTCAGCTGAAAAGAGAGAACTTTAAAATCAATTTTGTAATCAAACTACAAGCAATTTTATAATCAAACTATGAGAGTACATTTCTAGACAAGCAAGCCTAACAGAAATCTAGAAATTAAAGGAGAAATTAAAGAAGTAATTAAAATTAAAATTAAAGAAGAAGACAGGCAGGACCAAAAGAGGAACTCTTTCAGATATTATGCAAATAGTGGAGAAACCTCTGGTATGCCACAGATTCCTCTACTGTTCTCTATAATCTGCGAGCATGCTGTCATCCACTTGTTTATGTATAAAAGCTGTACTCCTTCATCTACAATTTGTTTAGGAAGTTAACTCCCAGTGAACTCAATGTGGTTTATTTGGGAGATTTATAGGTTTGCACTGAAAAGGCCAGGTCACTGGGCCATTTCAGGGAATGTCAGTGCTTTTCCATTTGTCCAGCTGGGGGACCATTTCTTCCTAGAAGTCAAGATGACTAATTGAGAAAATCATACATTGGCCTTATCAAGAGAAAACATGACTCACTAGAAGAGACAATGATGCTTAGTGAGATAGGAGGCAGTATGAAAAGAGGAAGAGCACATTCCAGATGGATAGACTCAGTCAAGGAAGCTGCAGCCCTGAGTCTGCAAGACCTGAGCAGGAGTATTGATGATGGGTTGATTTAGAAATCTCCCATTCATTGGATCACTGTTTGTCAAAGTCAATTTGATGGCAGTTAACAAAACCAAGCAATGGGGAACATTTTATTTTTGAATGTGAGATAGGTTTAATGTCTGGGTACCCAGTTCCATCTGTTCTAAAATGGTAGTGGAGAACTCTGTCTCAGTATAAACGTATATTTGTGTATGTCACATTTGGGCAATATCAGTGCCCCCAAAAGCTGGGAATCATTGGAGAAACTGTAGAGGAAGAAGGTAGATTCATTGTGCCTCTTTGCACAAGGGCTAGAGTGCAATTTCATGACCTTTGGGACGTTTTCATGTACAGAGCCCTGGCAGAGGCTTGGGGGCTTGGGGGGGGGGGCAGAGATTTGCCAGAGGTTTGCAGTCCCACCAGTTGCATTGAGCTTGGAGCACATATAGCATATGTGCTAAATTGATGGTCATGTGGGATGTGAACAGTAGCAAAAATGCAGTCTGAAGCTGCAGCTTTTGGGCTAATTTCACTAATTCCTGGCTTCCAAAAATGCTTAGCTCTGGGTTTTTGCATTACCCAGTTAGCTGAGTTTTAGCCAATTTAAGGGCTCAACTACTCAAATGCCTCTCGTACATATTATCAGCTGATCTAAAATCAGTCCTGGTCTGTCTTGCAGCCCTTGCCTAGCTCACCTCTACAGACATCACAAAGATTCAGTTCATGATGTCATAAGGGACTCCCCCGTCACTTCACAAGTACCCACTTCCCGCTCACAGGTTTTGGCCTTAAAATCTTAGAGAAAAGAGATGTTAATGTTCTGGTAGTCCTAACTATAACTGTACAAAGTACAAGAATCAAATGACAGCATGGGTACATCAAATATTAGAGATAAAGAGATAGCTTTCCATGTTCTTTCTTATGTTACAGGGAACACAACATCAATTCTTTAATTTTCTAATCTGTGACGTAGCTCTGAAAGATAGGCTATATCCACACTGCAGAAATAACCCAGTTTGACACTAAATTAACAACCGTGGCTCAATGCTATGGAATCCTGGGATTTGTAGTTTGTTGCAGCACCAGAGTTCTCTGTCAGAGAAGGCAAAATGTCTCAGAAAACTTCAAGTCCCAGAATTCCATGGCATTGAGCCATGATAATTCAAGTGGTGTCAAACTGGATTATTTCTGCAGTGTGGATGCATCCAGGCCTCAAGATTCTGAGAGAAGAATTTTAAAAAAACCATTAAAATTGTACAGAGAAATACTTCACTTATGTTCCAGGGGAAAAAAAAAGATCAAATGGAGATTCCTGCATTTAAATATAATGTCACTATCAAATTGGAGAAACACCACTCCCCCAAAGATCTGCAAAAGTTAAATAGAATGAAAATATGAAGATAGATAGGTGGCTTTTGTTGGGTTGATCTAAAACAACAAGAAAGCTTGGTCTTCCTTATTTATATGTAAAGTAATACTAAGGATACAGTTTTGGAATTTTGAGTTGCAAACAAACTTCGGGACAAAAACATTGTGCAAAAGCTAAGTATTTTGGAATGATTCAAGACTTCTCTACAGTGAGTCCCTCTCATAACCCACTATATATTTCATATTTGAAACAAATTCAGAAGTCTCCTGAACAACATCCTGGGGACACTCAGATTTCAGTCCAAGGCATGGGTTCAATCCTGGTATCTTTAATGCCAAGCTACATTATGAAACAACTGAAAGAGCCTCTATAACATGGATGGACTTCAGCACTTAACAACTACAATATGCAGTTTCATGTCTTAAAAACAAAACACTGGTAAAGTTTGTCTGAATGGATAAGAAACATACTTCTGTTTTTGCACAATTGCCATGCTTCAGTCTAGCTTGTACAGGAGCTGTTGAGTAATGTTTGGCCCAATTAAGCAACAAAGTTAACTGTGAAACTGTCAAAACACTGCAAATTATTTATAAGAGGAATGCTTAACTTCTGTGGAAGAGCAGAGCCATGATTAAGTGCTAACCTATGGCTGCAGTTGATGGATTAAAAACAACATTGATAGGAACTTGCCAATGATTCAGCTTGAATTGAATTTTCTACCTAAATATTTTGTTCTTTCTCTATTATGGAGATATATTTATAAAAACAAAGTTCAATAATAGTCCTTCCAAAATGCTCAGATGGGTTGAAACCCTTATAGCATTAAGCATTCAGCCTTGGAAAATCTCAGTGGTGATTTCCGGTGGATTAATCATTATGCTGTGAAAATATTACTACTGACTAAGCCTTCACAGCTAATAAAGACAGATGTAACACTTACAGAACAATGTTTCGCAAACTGAGGGCTACACCTCATAAACAAACATACCTGCCACCCTGAATGTATGCCTGTTCTTGAGAGCAAAACCTTTTCTCTGATATTTGCAGGTGTTGTAGCAGGAGGGAGCCTAATATGTATTACAAGTAAATGAATCCCCCTCTCCAATCTCTTATTGTGGAGTATGCTTGCCAAGGGGAATGGGTGGGTTGAAGAGGCGAAGATCTTAGTGCAGATATGCATAATGCATTCACCCCTTCCTGTGAGCCAACATGGCTAAGTCAAACATTGCATATTGGGCTCCATGCTGTGAGCTGCTGTGTGTCTGAACAGTTTGGCTTTCCCCTCCTAAGGAAGTCAATGGGAGAATGTGCCTGGCAACTTAACAAGTTCATTAAAGTTTAGGAGGAGAAAAGAAATACGAGTATTGGCAGAAAGAGATGTCTCACAATGAGTTGTAAGTTACAAAGCTTGGATTAAGAATGTTAGATACAACAGCAAAATATGAAACTATTCCCTATTTTATTACCTCAGATCTCCAAATGCCCAAATTAATCTACTTCTTCTCATCCTTTTGTTGTTTGCCTATGACCTATCAGATGTTCTTCCTATCCCTATTTCCTTTGCTGAACATATTAAATAGATTTCTCTTGAGTCAGATTGTTGCCTCATCTGCCCTAGCAGTAGCATCACTGGGGGGGTGCAGGATGGCATGCAGAGGGTGAGGACCATAGTGAGTGACACATAAGGGGGGTTACATCCAGTGAGTGCCCCCCACTTCCCTGCCATGCACCATGGTATGCAACAGGGAGGGAGAGGGCCTGACACCCCCTAGTCCCTGTCCTGCGCAGCATTACTTCAAAGTAAAGCCACGCATGACAGGGAGGGAGAGGGCCTGATGCCCCCCATCGCTGTTTCATGCCACTTTACAAGGGGCAGAGAGTTGGGAGGGGCCCCTTTTGGCCCCACCCCTGAGCCCCACCCCATCCCAAAGCCCCACCTCTGCACCTGAAGCCCTGTCCCCACACCAGGTGATACGATGGTGTGGGACGCTGCAATATCCTTCTTTTGATGCTGGCTATCCCGTTGCTCTCCCATGAGTCAGTTCAGACATGAAAAATGAACATATGAACAGCAGACTGAAGACACAGTACCTATTGACTCTTTCTCTGTATTTATGGATTTTATATAAGCTTCCATATTTCATTCCCCTCCCCCCCCAAAAAAATGGGATTATGCATGCACTCTCAACCTTTGTATGCATAGGACTGTGACCACAACAAGGCACAGCAAAGCCATTGGAATGACCCAATTCACTTTCCCTTTCTCCTTAGCTTCTCTAAGGCTTTGATGCTGTGCACGCTTTCCTGGAAGTAAGCCCTAACACTCAGTGATGCTCAGTTCAGCGTATACATCCTTAGATTAGAAAGCCCATATTTCAGTTGAAGAAATAATTAAAATGAATTGTACCCTTTGTTTTCTAAGTCTCAAAGAATCCATTACGAAATGTAGGTTTGTAAAATAATTATTCCCCAACTTTCTTCCTGAGGTAACAAATTGGCCACATTGTTAAGATCTTTCCTAATTGAGCTTATCGACCCAAAAGAGACTGGCCCAAAGTGACATCTTCACGCCAATCCAAGGGTATGGCTTTCAGATGACACATATCCCTGGAATGGGTTACGCTGCAATCGTCTAAGGTGGTCCAAACCCAGTGCAAATAGAAGCAGGGAAAAAGTGCTCCTTGCTGATGGTCCATCGTGGACTGAAGCAGTGGTTGGCCTCAAGACCATGGTGTCTGGTCACCACAGTCCCACATTAACAGGGAACGATGAGGGTGGGAATGGCCTCTGCCTGCTCCTTTTGCCTTGTCTACTTGTGTTCCTGGTCAACTATTCAGCCCCCGTATGGGGAGACTGATGTTGTATCCACCTGCTTGGGAGTAAGCCCCACTGAATTTCTGGAAAAATTTCCATAAAACTGTGTTGTAACAGATTATGGCTAGAAGCCTCTCTAACCATTTTTTTGTATTGCAGCAAGAAACTTTACTATGCTAAGTGCAGAGATTGGATAAGCATTTTGGCATTTTCTTTTAGGAATGCCAGGAAAAGGTGGCTATAAATATTTCTTAAATGTATTTTTTTTCTTTATTGTCAAACAATATGAACCTTCACCTCAATAAACAGAGGCTGCATCATAATCTTTTGTGCCAAACTGTGCATTTTTTAAAAACGAATAGGAATTCTTAACCCAGGTCATTCACTAAAGCTACTGAGACTGAAAGTTGTGAAAATTAACTCATTTACTATCTCACAGCTACTTGTATATTTGTATTTTTCTAGTCTGGTCCTTGACCTAGGTATGAGTAAAATATCTTTGCTCTTAGATCAATATACTCACATTCCTGTGTCTTATGTATTCCTCCCTTATACAGATAGACATTTGCCATTAAGCTTTGCCTACCCACCAACTCCCATTACAGATTCTGTAATAGCCTGCTTTTAAGAATAATAAATTCCTGTGCTTCACATATGACTTTCTGACATTAGCTTGTCTTTGTGAAATAGAACTATTTGGTAGTTCACAGGTAATAGTTGACTTTAAAAAAAAGCAAGCAAAATCCTTTTTTGGAAGATGTGTGTGGACACCATACACATATATAGCTTCTAATCTCCCCAAATTCCTTCCAACAAACCTGTTTCATCTAGCTGATAAAGGGTCTGTAGCTTTACTATGGAGAAAATGGCAGAAGCCTTAATTTTGGAGCTACCATGGAAGTGAGTTTAATTTTGTTAACAAATGCAACTGCCTGACATACATCATTACTTTTAATAGTCAAAATGTAGCTGAGAAGCCATACACTAAAATCAACAACAGTAAACATGTAACTTGGCAGTGAGGGATTCAAAGTAATGAATAATGTGACTTTTGTGTATACAGCCTTCCTTACCAAGCAATTATTTGTAGCTAATTGCTTCCACACATTGCAGAAATAGTTGCAAGGGGAAACAGGTGTTGCAGCCATAGAGAAAGACATCTTTGTCAGGTGGCAGTGAGAGGCAAATAAGTCAAAGACGTGCCAGGTGCAGCAGGCGGGAGGCATGTGTTTTCAAGCCTTGTTTTGAAAGTTAGAAAGTTTTTCACAGGCTTTAAGATGTGTGGGGAAATGATTCAATTCAACATGTAAGCAATGATGTGAAAGGAGATGTCTGCTATGGAAAAACAGAATTTGAAGAGGAGAAACCACTCCTTAAAATACATATCACTATCTGTGTCGGCCAAGTTGTACAGCTAAGCTGGCTTTTATGTGTCAAACTTAGCAGGAGAATGAGTGAATGGTATACTGATCATGCAACAGAAGATGCAGTTTACATGAAATGTAGCTGTAGCATTACAAGGATATGATAATAGAGCTAGGTGTCCTATATTAGGCTTGGATGGTACATGAGGAATCATAATTGATTTCTCTGTATCATCCAAATCAAACTATTTGTATGGGTGCTAATAAAAAGTGAAAAAAAACTGGCCAGAATTTCTCTGCTTTTAACAGCTGCATAACAGATAAATAATCAAATCAAGCTATCATCATTATTATTATTCATAGAAGAGGACATATTGCACACACATACATAGAAATGCTTAATTGTGAAAATAAATAGTAGCAAAATGTGAAGAGCTGCTGCTATACCCTTAGATGCATCAAAGTGTCAGTAGACCACACCAATGCGGGGAGTGACTTTCTTTGGCCCCTTCATCTAACTTGTTCTTCTGCTTGGTTTAACAAGTTGTCCTGGCATCCCATTTCAGAGAAAACAGAGTAAATGGGTGGACAACTACACCATCTTCAGCTATTTCAGAATATTTTGAAGGTGCAGTCACAACTTAAAGACTAGCCCCTTAGTGTGAAATGTGCTTCTTCGGGGCTCTTTTTCTGATTTCCATCTTTTAAATTCCTTCTTTGTCTGTTTCTTCATCGTACTTACATGTTACCATATCAACATATATTATTTATTTCCCTGCCTTTCTTCCAGTATGGGATACAAAGCAGCTTACAATAAGGATAATTGGATAACAACAACAACAACAACAACAACAACAACAACAACACAGTTTTGCTGCCAGAAGCAAAGAACAGACACCATTCCATCTACAAAAGCCAAACTGGATTGGAAGTCAATTATTCTTCCCCACTAACAATGGGTTTGAGATGTCTGCTGCACCAGAAAACAGCAATCTAGGGGTACAGGGCAAACTGCCTGGCACACAGCTGTCTTCTCCAACACATTTCTATCACCCACCACCCACCTGTGGCAACTGCCTCACTCTGCTGAGACAGAACATGAAATATGGGGTGACATAGTGAATTTTACCCCAGGATCCCTTATAAAGCAGTTAAATATGTGAGGGTATTAAGTTTGATTGATCTGGCTAGAAGGATTTGGTTATCACTCATACAAATGAAAGCTGATTTAAACCCGATCAGAGGAATACATGCCAGACTCATAGCCTTATTGACTGTACTGGTTGATGTAAGGAAATCTGAAAAATGATTCCGGAAACAAAGATAAATGGGAATGCCACAATGAACACTAGGGACATCCTTCTGAATTCAAACAACTAGCCATTCTTGGATAACAGATTCATGGCTCATGGGAACCATTTTATTCCAAGGCATACTAACTAGACTTTTGCAAATGAACTCTTAATACTTCCCCAAAGACACCAGCCCACAACAAGGGTGACATTTGATACTTCCACACTGCTGACTCATCCAGTTGTAAGTGAGGGGGTGAAGCTTTTGGAAAATCAAACTTATTATTATTATTATTTATGTAGTGTTGTAACTGCATATTGCACTCTAGAGCTGTGAGATATGCTAAGCATAAAACCAAATCCTCCTCTAGAAAATGTTATGCCATAAATAATGTAAGGCAGTAGCTTGAGAAGCCTATCTTTTTTCTTTCTCTCACTCTATCCAGTTTAGACTGTTTTTTTTTTCAACAACAAGAAAAAACCTTTATATAAACTTTCCCAGGCAATTCACCTTTGGAAAAATAAAAGACAAGCCTGCAAAATTTCCTCTCAAAATGAGACTACTTCAGAAGGTTACCAAATGCTGTAATCAAAATGCCTTCTAGAAGCCTGATGCTCAATGCTTACTTTTGTTTCTGTTATGAGAACATGGATTTGAGCCCTGACAGTTGGTGCATTGACCCTCTGTATCCTTGTCAAAGGGGGCAAGGCTATCCAGTGAAACATAGGGTCAATGGTGTAACTACAGAGGGGGCCAAATGAGGAAATTGCCCCCATAAGAATTCTGCATCCCCTAAGTGAAATTTTCCTTCAGTCCCCAAATTTCAAGCATTGCAGAGAGTAAGGCACTGAAAATCAGTCACACCTACAACTGTTATATTTACCGTGTTCTTATTCTTTTGATAACCTTGATTGCCACTTTTCACTGGATGTTTAGACTGTGTTTCTCCATCATAGTCTGAGGTATTAAGTTACTGTAATACTACAGATTGGGAAACTGAAGGAATGTTTCATGGGGTGAGCATAATTCCTGTGGAGGAGACAATGCCATCATCTCCCACTCATAGTAACACCAATAAATGGGGTAATGGCTGACACTGAAGTGAATTTCCACAGATCTCTGGTATAGTTCATGCTAGGATCTAGGCATGTGTAGTTCAGAACATACAGTCCCTCCCTGTCTGAACAGATACAACAGTCCTTTAAACTGTGTTTAAATTGAAGTGGCACTGGACGTGGCACCACTGACCTTCCCCCTCAGGAGGGAACTAACACTGTGGTGAAACCAGCAGTGGCACACTTACCTTTTCTCATCCTGCAGTAGGAGAAGGGCTTAGTTGTCTGTCACCCTTCTGAGTTGTCACCCGGTGTGGGCCACACACCCCACACAGCCCTAGTGACACTACTGAGTGATCCATCAGTGCTATCTTCTAGTAAATGAGTTCATTGGTCTATGTAGCTTAGAAACATCTACTTCAATATGTTCATAGTTCTGCAGGCTCCTGAGCAGGGTGTTTTCCCACCAGTCCTGATAAAGGAGATACCTTTTTTTAACTGGCGGGAAAGAACAATACTGGGATTTTTGTCTGAGCAAAATATTGTCTTTAACCACAAAACGTACAGTCCTATTCTGTGAATGTTAATCAACACAGCATATTCTGACATACTAGTTATGCTTACAACGACTTTGTAACGTGTAGGTCAAATAGTTATTCTTATCACTTCTTGGTCCTTTGGCTAAGATCGTGTAGTGAAGTGTAGTTATTCTTAATATTGTTTCCATGATATGGGATAGAGGGAAATTGAACCTACCTGACTTGCAAAATTGGTAAACACATGTCAGATGTGGCATTTGAACCAAGAGCCGAGAGCCTGTAGCCACTGTGGTACATGCTGTTCTGTGTGAGAATGAATTCAATCTATAGGAAATGAAAATGTAAATCTATATCTTGTTTGGGAAGGTTTTATGATGACATAAAGAGAAGGGGTTCATGAAAGCAAGGTTCAGATAGTGAAAATACTACTGCAGCCAGTTTTACTTCAGTATATTCTAAATTACTAGGATACTTTTGAATTATGAGTTCTTGGCCAGGAAGTGGGGTGGGGGGGTTACTGTTGATACCTCCTCTTTCCAGGCCTTCAGATACTAGTGACATGACAAGCAAAATATAATCAGTATGACAAGAATGCAATCCTCCACAGCTTGCTCAGTAGTAAGTCTGTTGATTTGAACCATTATCCAGAATCTAAGAGACATACAAAACTAAATTCTACTTTATTGTAAATCCCTGATTGTATCTGAAGTTATTTTCAGGAACTTTATGGTATATGCTCCCAAACCTGTGCAGTTTCCCAACTGAAGCAGAGAGAGAAAGAGAGAGAGAGAGAGAGAGAGAGAGGAGTTTGACACTATAATCTCTCCACATTGTAACTCCAGCTGAAATGAAATTTGATAGAAAATAGTTCTACGGGGAGGGAATTAAAGAGCTAGCAGAGTATGTGCTGTTACATAAAGTTCACATGGACTTTGTTGGTTGTAGCACTGAAATATAGCAGTTGACATTCTTGTAAATCCTTCAATGGTATGGCTGGTCATGCCAGGCATCTGTGTCCTGTAGTTACATAGTCATGCTATGTTCCCAGTGGTTCACAGGTGGGAAGCAAATAATGTGAGCAAACAAAGCATTTTCTTTCTTTCTTTTTCCCTTAAAAGTGGGACAACACAATCTGATATCCAGCACACAAATTTTATGATACTTCTCTCAACAGGAAGAAATGAAGTGATCAAAGCACTACATTAACATGCTTACAACAATATTTTTGCCTTGGCTCTCATCAGCATGCTTCTTCATCATATACACAAAACAAGATCCAGTGTGAATGATTAAATACTCAGGATTTTCATAGTCAGATACTGTATGTAATGAAATGTACATTAACTCTCTCTCTGTGTGTGTGTGTGTGTGTGTGTGTGTGTGTGTGTGTGTGTGTGAACTGATCCAGGACTGCAAGACATTTTACAAAAGGAAGCATGCACTTTTGTAAAGTGGGCATATGGGTTTTCATCAAGGTAGCATAATTAGGAGGAAGCTGCAATCATGAGATTATTTTGTTCTTTCTTTCCTTTTTCAAGTTTAAGTGAATGAATGGCTATGACCAAGAATGTGTGTATGAGAGGGGGGCATGAATATGCTGTAATCAAAGGGAGAAATGCACACATTAGGAGGAGTGCATATCAAACATTGGCAGTCAATTCAGTCCAAAGGAATATATTTTTGACACAAGTCATCATTTGTATGTCAGTGTACCTTGCCTTCTACAACTCTGTAAAAAAACAAACAGAAGTCATTGCCACAAGATGTGTGAAGATAATATGGTTTTAAAAGTAGACAAACTCATGAATGACAGGTCTCTTTATTTTCTGTAGGTTTTGCAGTTGCTTGGGTATAAATTTTTCAGGTTTAGGGAGCAAAAGTTTGTCTTGTTTCTATTGTTATTGTTGTTTCAATGACAATTTGGGTCTCTGTTTCACATATATAGAGTTATTATCAAATATTAGAATGCAGAGAAATATAGGAAGTGGCTTTTACATTTTGGCTGTATTCACCTATGGCTCCTAACAATATTCATCACTATGAAGGGCATCCTAATTAAGAAGGATGTCTCTATATAGAATGTTAGTACCATCCAAGGTACATATAACATGAGATGAGTCTGCAGTTTTTTTACACCTCCCTAGGGAAGGAGGTCTTTGGACATCTGGATTTCATGTAATACAATTCCTAGAAGTCCCGGCCTGCATGGCAGTGGTAAGGGCTATGGGAGCTGTAGTTCAGAACTTGAAACATTAGGGTTTGTTTTGTTTTGTTTTTGCAAACATTGTTTAGATCATTGGTTCTAAACTTTTCTATGCTGCAGACACCTAGGAAATGTTTGATTAATGTTCACACCCCTTACAAAAGTAATATCACATTTGAAGATGAAGAGGTCTAATTTGTAATTCTTGAACAACATACAATAGTGTGGGTGAACAAATGGAACTTCAAAAAGTAAGCTTTTAACTCAGTGCATTGAATGCAAATCTAAATTGAGAAATTAGATTCTAATTTATTCAGAAAAAATGAATAATGATTTATGCCTTGTCACTCAAGGATACAAACCACTCTTTGTCACACCCCCTGAAATCCCATCTCACACCTTCTAGGGGTGTGGGTACCCCAGGTTAGGAACCCCTAATCTAGATACTGCACACTATCCCTTGAAGTATATAAAAAAATGTGTGTAGAACCTAAATTTAGGTTATTCTTAAGATTCTTTTTTTATCTATAATAATTCAGTAACACAAAGCAAATTGTAATTGTTCAGTGTCTATCCAATATCTCGCAAGAATTTGAAACATGTAAATATTTGATTTTAGATAATACATATTTCACAATACAGTGAAAATATGTATACAGACACATCCCAGAATGGGAGCTTAGGACACATTAGGTGAGTGTCATCAGTCGCAACTAGACATTTCCTTTCTCTTCTCTGGTATTCATATGGCATTTACTACTTTTAAACCTGTTGGATGGAAATGCTGAATTATACACACACATATATCTGTAGCAAAGAAAGTTAAAATGTACTATTTGCCTGGAGGACCTGCAATTAGGCTTTTGCCAAGTCAGCAACATGCTGTAGGGGAATCAAGAAAATCTCCATTAGAATGCCATTAGGACCTGCTGAGATTATCTGCTTTCTTCATTGAGTACACATTCTATTACGATTAGAAGGATTCTTTAAAAAACAAAAACATTCACCCATCTTAATATTATCATTGGCCTTAGCAAGTTTGTTGAGAGGAGAATAACTTTTCACCTTGAATACCACTGGAAGTGGCTTTAGCTAAGGCAGGCATATCAGCTTGCCAGCCTCTCATTGGCCTATTGGGCCTCTGCCAATATATTGAGTAAACAGCTTATACAGAATTGCTGAGCTAACCAACATTCAGCTGATCTTAAGTGTGACCCTACAGAAAAAAATTCAAATATTGTCATCCTAAATCTTCCTGTGTTGGGAAGATAATTGTCTGAGGTCCTCCAAGTGGAAGAGGTCAAGTCTCAACTATAAATGTAGATTCTGAGCCTTGAAGTTGTACAGATAGGCTTTCTACATGGGTGGCCACTTACAAAATAGCCACAAAGGAAATGCCTCAGCAGAAAGGAGAAGTGAAAGGGAAACACTTTACACAAAAATTGAATGATTTACATGTAAATGTGCAAATATAGTATATTTGAAATAGAAATACATCTCACAATAGTGGAGAACACTGTGACTGATTGACATTCTCCCTCCAGTTGTCTATCTACTATTGCTATTTATACAGCAGATTTTGGGTGCATTTACTCTGCAGAATTGATGTAGTTTGACATTGCTTTAACTGCCATGGCTCAATATTATGGAATTCTGGGATTTTTAGTTTTGTGAGATATTCAGTTTTCTGAGTCAGAGAGCTCTGGTGCAACAGCAAATGACAGTACCCCTGTGTCATACGCAGGCGCAGCATATGCGGCTTTCAGCATATGCTAAAAGCTGGGCACCATAAGAGGTAATGGTGCACGTGTCTCACTGCTCTGAGGGCACAAGCCCCATTGTTTTCAATGGGGCTCTACCATACATGGTCTAGAATGGATCCCCCACATAAGGGAAGGGTGCACTGTACAAATCCTAAGATTCCACAGGATGGAGCCATAACAATTAAAGTGGTGTTGAACTGCACTACGGTGGGCCCTCGGTATCTGTGGGCGATCCATTCTGCAGATACCAAAATCCATGGATGCTCAAGTCTCATAGTACTGAATGGTGACACAGCCACGTGGCCATGCCACCATCTCCCCCCCCCCAGCCAGCCTCAACACTCTGACCACAGCCATGTCACTATGGGAAAGATGGATAAGGAAATATCCTGTGACACTTCAGCATGTGATATTTCAAACCATCCATTTCTTAGCAGCTTGATTCCAGGAATCCTTCAGTAACACTGAAGAAAATGTGGCTGTGGATATAGTCAGCCTCTGGCAGAAAGCATACACCCTGTGATTTCTTCCTTGTCTACCAGTGACATGCAAATACAAAAGGTGGCTGGGCTTCCTCATACTATTCATCCTGCTTTCCCATTTTTCCCCCCACTTGCAGATGGAATTCTAGGATACCTCCTTGTATGAAGGCCACTACAACCAAGCAGCTCACACAATGGTCTGTTGTATGTGTGGCTTGACACTACAAGATTCTGGACCCATCTCCCCTATCTTTAAAATGTACAAGTGAATTATAGAATCGTGCAATAGAAGAGTTGGAGTCATATAATTGAAGGTTCCAGCCCCTCTACTACATCTGTTCATCTTCTCTTTTCCTCCTACATCCCCATTAATCAGAATTCCCACTGTTCAGTTCTCATTGAGAAACTCTGGCCCATTTCAGATGGGCATTAAGTACACACTCTGCACGTACTAGGGTTAGGAAGGGGAGTGATTTCCTGATGCCCCAATCCTAATATGCGCAGAGCGCGTAGAAAATAGTGACGCCCTATACACATGGGTGCCACCATGACTACGTCACGACTGCGCCACCTCCAAATGGGGCGGCGCGGAAGTGATGTAGTGGGGCCACGCGAGGGTGCCTGGGGCGCCCTTTCCGCAGCCCCGGAAGGAGCTCCGGTTTGGAGCTCCTTCCATGATTTGCATCGCTGGCGCAGCCTCTACACGGCTGCACCAGCGACACAAAGGAGAAAGGGGCTGAATGGCCTCTTTCTCCGCATCCCCACCACCGCCGGGTGTCCTTGGGGCATGAAGCCCCAAGGACACCCCTTTCCAGGCCGCGGGGAAAGCGTGGAAAGCCTGGAAAGTGGCGGATCAGAGCTGAGGTCCCGATCCAGCGGGGTTTGTAACACGCCATAGTAAGCAGTTAGTGGTTCCATGTCCAACGTTCTTATTGATAAAGTCCTTGTTGATACATCTCCCTTTTGAGGGGAGGGTTGGCACTTTTGCTGCACAAGGACTGATATTTGGGGTGGCAGGGAGTGCATGGACAATATCTGAATGATTAGCTGAAAATATTTATAGCATTGGACAATGGGCCTTCCTTATATAATTTTCCTTGCCCCTTTCCATGAACAGAGAGAAACAGAATAGTTTGTAGAAATAAATAAAATACACATTCTCAGATCCAGCCAAAAATATGTGAACTAAGGGTGGAAAGGATATTCATAATTATTCATTCCCAGGTAAAAAGAAAATGGTTTTCCTGATAGGTGGAAAGTCACATGAGAAAGAAGACTGGACAAAAGAGAATTTTTCATCCCTGACCCTCCCCCCTGATAATTTGAATGTCCGAAAGTATAGAAGAATCATTATGTGGGGCAAACTGTAGGAAGTTTTTGCACAAAAAAACCTGTGTACTGTACTGACAAATGGCTTTCTTGGACAGAAGACACTGATTTTGTGCGTGTGTGTCAGCAATTCTCTCCCTCCACATGTTATTCTGTGGTCATATTTCTTCTTCAGCACTAGGGGACTTTGAATATGGGGAAAACATTGAGGAGGAATACATGTTTTGTTTTGATTTTTGCTACTGCAGGAAGAGACTTCCTATTTATGTTACACCACTGACATTTATCTCAATTTCATACAGAAACAATACAAAGTATAAAAAAGAAACATCCTGGAAATGGAGGATAATGTTTCTACCTGGACCAAAAAGACAACCACCAATTGCCTCTACTACCTGAAGTGGATGGGGTAAGAAAAGATATGGAGAGGAGAGTCTGAAGTAGAGCAGGTCTCTAAGCAGGTTTGACACATACACACACGCACCTCTGTTTGGTACCACATGTACCAGTGGACCACTTTGCCCCTACATTGGCCTCTTTTTCCACAGGAAAGCAAAAGCATCCCATCCCTTGTAATTTTACTTTGGTGTGGAGGAGTGGAGCTGGAATCTTTCAAAAGAGGCAACAAGTGATAACTACCAACATGTTAGGCAGAACTTTAAAGCAATTGTGTGCATGGCTTCCTGACGCATAATGTTTCCATGGCTGTTATTGAAGAATCAGATTTGTGGCAAGGGTCTTGATTCACCAGACATTTAAATTAGAAATGGGTGCTAATTCTCTATGAAAAACAGTACATGTAATGTAAAGCCCGAGAGACACATAATTGTGGAAATTGTAGTAGGCGCCACTGTAATGCATAACATCTTCAGTAGCATACCTCCCTATTCATGTCTGTTGCTAAGTGTTTGGTTACTGTAAATGCTTAGGATTTTACATAATTTATGTAAATTATTAAACACCTGTTCTCTTCCCTGGAAACAAGGAGCTGGAACTGTCTCTCTGGCTTAATTGATTCTTGGCGCGAGTTAGCATTGTTTTCTCAGGAACTACAGGGAAACTGTAGTTCCTTAATGGTCAAATTTTTGTTGGAAAGACACAGATGTTCACAATCTATCATTCAAAAACCAGTCTTCTCTCTCTCTCACTCTTATTTTAGGGGAAGTATCCTTAAAACTGAATCAGCTGTAATTAAGTATGATGAGATATTCGAGTTAATTTTCTCTCTGCTTATGTTATTGCCTCATATTTATAGGCAAAATGAATAACAGAAAATGAGATATAGACCATTTTGACTGTTAAAATGTTTTTGTTGTGGTTAAAAGCATGTCTCTTGATGTAGTTTTCATATTTCCACTGGTATATCATTGGTGGAACATATTTTGGGAATACAAACTCTTACCTTTTTAAGGCTTTTGGTTCATAGCTACAGAGAGCACTTTAGAAAGTACAAGAAAAAGCAGTGACACAGTTTCCTCCTCTCAAGTATGCACATAAAATAGATTGTACCAGTTCATCCATATAAATGTCTGATGATGCAAAATCTTTCCCAATTTCTGTGATTTTTTCTTTTCATGAGAAATCCAAGAGGGTTTCTTTCATTTCAGTGGGACTGATTCAAATTTGAGTGTTACATTCTTTTCAGAAAAAAGCTTTTTCTTTCTGCAAAACAAAAGCAAAATGAAACAATGATGCCAGAATCTCTCAGTCGTGCTGCGTAACTTCATTAGGTTTTGGAGAAGACAAACATACAGGTTTTGGAGAAGACAAACATGTCTGATCATGCTATTTTGAGGTCCCCCCAGATGGTCAATATTCCCAATATTGTTGTTCCTCCTTGTTGTGGTTGTTGCCTCTGTATCCAAAGAGTCAACAACCACAACCTCCCCTTTTGATTGAAGTATGATGTAGGCAGGTTTTCCTCCCTTCCAAGGAATTGTAGTGAATGACAGAAGATCTCTATGGTGACAGTCACATTCCTATTCACAACATCATCAGTAGGGTTCCCTAGGAATACAGGAGGGAGTCAATACAGACAGATGTGCCTATACTAGAAGTTTGCAGGAGCAGGGTAAGAAGAAACACTTCTGGCCCTGGATTTAAAATGTCACTGCTGGGCCCAGAAATTCACAGAAAATAGATTTTTTAAAAAAGAGTTGTATCAAATAGATATTTGTTTTAAAAAATGCTAACAATTGCAGGTGTAACTCTTTTAAGCATTCTGCATAAGCTCTTTGTAATTACTCTCATATAAATTACCAACTACAATAACAAATGTGTTTATTGGTGTATATGTTTTTATTTGTATAGCTGCCCACCATTCTGTGCGATTGTCCCAGGACCACAAAGGATGAAACAGGGAAAAGGATGGACAATCGTCATGAGGAGAGGTCAGAATATAGGTACAGAATCCCTCACACTACAAACATATGCTCAAATCTATTTTAGGATGAGTTACAACACTAATTGTTTCTAGACTGGCAGTGTATCACTCCTGATGGTTTTTCTGAGAAACCCTATGTTTTTTTAAAATGCATACTTAACCAACAATTTTGGCAAATTTGCAAATAGAATCACTGGTACTTTGTGGAAGCTATAATAGATTCAGTTCCTATGGGTGGAAATGTGCCTTGTGCTTGTCTAGGTTTAATGTTTACTTTTCAGTTTGTATAGTCCAAAGCTTGCACAAGGGACACCATTTTTATTACACCATTGTATATAATATTACCTGAACACCATCAGATTTTTGTATTCACTGGTGGTCCTGGAACCAAACCCCAGCAGATACCAAGAGGCCAACCTATGTCTACTTTGGATAACCAGAACATTGTAAGAGAGCTAAATAAATGCTACAACTTTGACTATGAACTTATTAGCTGTGTGTATGCCATAGTTTAGGTGCCAAGCTGTAAAGTTACAATAAGCACAACTGGCCTACATGGAATCGACAACAGCACTTTTACTGTGAATGTTCTCACATGATTCCATGTAGGTTTTTGGCACTTGAAAGTTACAAATAGTGTCTGTATATTGATTTATAAACAAAGCACTACCAATCTCTGCACATGAGTGTGCTCCTGTTCCCTAGAAGCTAGGCCACATTATGAGTGATGATGTGTCAACAGTTGCAAAGAAAGTAAGTTACAATTCTATATTTGCTGAGAAAATAGTGCATTTGATGGATCTCTGTGTGAAATGTGTTAAATCCTGGCTAGAATAGTATTTCTGTCTCCATTAGCAACAAGCACCCATGAGGATGCACTAGGTGACTTAAAGGAAAAGATTGTTTGTGGTATGAATGACAATTTCTAAGAGGAAAGCTAAAATGGTAGTAGAAGGATACCATGAGAAACAGAATAATCATAAAAAAGAGACAGCATATCTCTGAATGTTGAAAATACACCATTTTAAACCAATGGAAGCAAGGAACCAATGTTGAACAAGTGATAAACAGATTATCTTCAAAGTGAGAATTTCTATTAGTATTAATTTTTCTCCTCAAGAAAAATTTGTTGTAGATAACATTTGTAAATTCATTTTAAAAGTTTCTGCCCTCCTTTCCACTATAGAAGTATTCAAGGTGTCTTAAAATGAATCTAAACAATCAAAAAACTCTAAGCATTCAAAATCAAGTCAGAATATGAATTCATATTATCTGAATAATGATTTCATATTCTTAGTTTTTTTGTGGGTTTTTCAGGCTATGTGGCCACATTCAAGAAGAGTTTATTCCTATGTTTCATCAGCATCTGTGGCTGGTATCTTCAGAGAATGCTTGCCTCATGAGTAAAGCCACATGGGGCAGGTTTGAGGGGGCACACTGGGTCCTCTCTCTCCCTGACTCACACAGTGGGACATGTCAGGGAGGTGGGGGGGTGCTCACCTTGTCGGGTATTACCTGGTGCAGTCCACATGCCCCTAATGATGTTGAGATGTGGTACTGGAGAAAAGTGCTGAGGATCATATGAATGGCCAAAAAGATGAATAAATAGGTTTTAGAACACATAAAGCCTGGAATCTCACTGGATGGCAGGATGACTAAACTTACGTACTTTGGATGCACCATGAGAAGGAAAGTCTCATTAGAAAAGCCAGTGATGCTGGCAAAAGTGGACTCAGCAGAAAGAGAGCAAGACCACCTGCCAGATGGCTAGACTGAATTAGGGATGTCCCATGTCTGAATTTACAGTACATGACCTAAGCAGAGTATAGTGGAGCACAGGGAGTCTTGGAGAGGTGTCATCTACAGGGTCGCCATGAGCTGGGGATGACTAGACAGCAGCTAACAACAAGAAGAAAAATTAAAAACAGTACTTTCTCTTGTCTCTGGAAAGATAGTGAATGTCAATAGGAATATTTTAGAACAGGGACAATGGAATTACCATGGTTGAGTGTGATAAGTATATATTTTTTAATGAACTGAACACTTTTACCATTCATTTCTGATGTAGAGCCATGAAATCAATAATTTGTCTACAGGCCAATTGTACTGGGTCAGCCCAACCTATCTCATCAAGTTGTTGATAAGGTAAAATGTGGTCTGAGTAGAGCTATGCCTACCAGCATGAGCCCAGTGAAGGACAGATATGGTATAATGACAGCTAATGCATAAATGATAGAACTGGTCTGGAAAATGTTCAGATTTCAACAAGGTGGCTATGTAAAATTGTGTTATTGGGGTTTGGCTATGCCAATATTTCTGTATAATTTCTAAGGTAATTTATGTTGTCAAACTCCTATGGTGAAGAATCTAATGTGAATGTGTTTGTGATTAAATAATACTATATATATATATATATATATATATATATATAGAGAGAGAGAGAGAGAGAGAGAAAGAGATCTTGTTGCACCTTAGAGACTAGTCAAAAGAAAGAAGTTGTCAGCATCTGTTTTTGTAGACTTGAGAGCAAAACGGCCATCCCTTTCCAAGGCAGATTGGGGCCACAGCAACCACATGTCAATCAGCCTTCAAGTCACCCAAAAAAGGAGCAGCTGAGAGCTTTTAGGGCAGCTAAAAGCCAGCTTTTCCAGCCCCACCCAGGGAGGTTTCCGGGAGCTGTGGCAGCATGCTAAATGCAAATGCTGTGCCACCAAAGCACCTGTAAGCCAGCCCACATGTGGGCAGCTGGGTGGCTTCTGGGTGGCTTGGGGGCATACAGCATGTAAAAACCATGCCCCCAAGCTGGCTGGACCCAGATTTACCAGGCTGTATGTTTTTCTCCTCAATCTACTTCCTCAAATGGAGTGGAAAGCCAGGAACGTACTGATTCTACATTCCTTTAAAGGTTTTTCTCTCCACATACTGATTCTACAGACTAACACGGCTATATCTTTGATATATATATATATATATATATATATATATATATATATATATATGACATTTTTTCTTTTCTATGTTAGGCTTATTTTTCTTTTAATTTGCAGTGTTGTAGCTGTTTTCATACCCTTCAAGACTTGAAGAAAATAAGGCCATCAGTAGCTTTTAGGTTGTTCACTACCACTTCATTAAAGACTTTCTACAGATTACTGGTCTAACAGTTCAAATTTTAAATATGTTTAATCTTTTGGATTTTGCATGTTTATTGTTGCTCAGGTACTTCTTAGAGTTAGAAAAGTTTATAGACATCATAAATAAATGCATATATCTGGAGAAACCAAGGCTACAGTCATATTCACACTTACCATGAATAAGCCACATTGAATTCAGTGGGAGTTCCTTTGAGTAAACATGTACATGGTTGTACTGCAAGTGATACTCATATATGCATCTAACTGGCATTTCTAATTTTTGCTGTATTTTCCCTTATGCATGAAATTACTCGATCCTTCTTTGGGTAGAGACTAAATGTTCATCCCACCTATCCCATTGAATGAGATAAGTGAATGTCCTTGGTAAGTGCTATAAATACTGGTAGCCCATAGTCAGATAAAACAAGTTACTTTATTGGTAGAATGAGTCATTATCCTGCTTGCAGTCAGTGATCACAGGTTGTCAGTGGTCACATGAAGTCCTACTCATATAAAGTGCTATTTTCTTTCTAGTCTTCTTAAAAACCATCAATCTAGAGTCTTGATCTAGTAAAGCAAATATTTGAGAAATTATACTGAAACAGTTGTTTGGACTTTTTAACAGTATTTTTCTTTTTACAATATCTAATGGGAGTACAGCAGTACTTGTTACCAAGTTTCTTAAGGAGAGCCTAAAGACGATTACCCATCAGAGTTCATGCATTTAAACATTTATTTGCTACTGCTCAACCAAGGGGCAAAAATATAAATGACTAACATGTGTGGAGAGAGCAAGGTTCCTTGCTTTAGAGTTAATAAAGATCTTCTGCATTTTCTTTCTAAGAGGTTGATGAAATTTGCCTAAAAAGAGGAGGTGAGAGGCAACAGCAGACTTTCTGTTGTTTGTAATTAGAAGAATGGGCAATCTTTCATGTTAATAAGGCATGATTAGGTCATTGTGTCTCAGAATATGTGTGTGTTGTACAAGAAAAATCTTTTACGACACAAGGCTATTCAGTTAAATATTAACACATTTACTTCTAAAATACATATCCTGATATGATTTATATGAGTTTAGAGTGCCTACTGGAATTAGGACTATTGCATTGTTAAAGAGGCAAAGGATAATTTCTGTAAGAAGAGCTATAAATCACTTGCACTGCTCTTTGACCTCTTCTTCTTTACCTACATAATGACAGTTCCTCAAGGATTGGATGTACAACTTCTTATTATCTCCCAAGTTGCCCACATATGGCCAAAGGGGAGAGTGTAAATCTGAGGCTGGAGAATAGCATGTATGATTGTTTCCCATTGTAAATTAAGGCTGCAGTGCTGCACTTGGCTAATATAAATGCTACTGACTTCACTCAGAGGCATTTGCAGAGCTAAACTGGGAAGACTGCAGACCAGATCTATTGCAAGAAAAGATTGTATACTCTGGTTATGGTTTCTAAAATGGTAAGCAAATGACTCTGCCTTTTTTAAACTCCTTATTCAAAACCTTGCACCAAGCAGGAAATGCTAGAATGAATTAGAGCAAGTCTTGCCCTTGATAAGAAGTAAGTGTGTAACCTGTCAAAATTGCCGGAATAGTTCCATTTCATAGGAGTCAGGATTGTGTTGCTATTGGCCAGGGATATGTCCAGGTTATTGCTTGGAGTTATAAGTAAAGTGATGATTTCTTGGGATTATGTCAAAGATGTGTCTAGTCCAGAGCTTTGAAATGTTATTTTTATACTGCAACTCTCAGAATCTGTCCCACCATGTCTCAACTTCCTTTTCTTTGTCAGGCAAGTGGATACTAAGATGTGCAAAGATGGTAGGAGGGATGTCATGGCAGATATACTTCTCTCATGGTCACTCAAGATTTGTCCAGATGCACTCTGAAGAAGGAAGAAAACAAAGTATCCTCCCTTTCTCTTCATCTTGCCACAGTTTTTTTTATCAAGGAAATGAAAGGGGAGTTTGCTTTGGAGCTAGTAAGCAGAGGAAGGGGAAAATCATGAGATGTGATAGAGATGAACTGTGGGCAACTCATCCCAAAAATTGACAAAATTCTGAGAAGTTACTTCTGGTTTTGATTTCTGTAGTTTTAAACTAACTTGACAGATTACTGGAAGGCAAACCACCATTACTGAAGGGCCCCAGCAGAGTTAATTGAGGATTGTTGGCCTATGAAGTAATTTTCACACACACACACACACACACACAGGCAAGGAACTTTGTGGGGAGATCAGAAAAAATCTGGAGGATTGCTAAAAGACTCCTAGGGGCCATGTGTGATCCAAGGACTACACTTCCCCCACCTCTGCACTGAATTCTTACCTTTTTGCCTCTAAAGATGCTCGAAGTCTTAACTATCAATACTTAAGCACTAGGAAAGATAAAGCAAGTAAAGTTTCATTATTCCCTACCCATGGCCAACAATGATTCTTTTCATCATTCTTCTTACTTTGCAAGAGGATACTATATTGAGCTTGATTATTCTTAAAACTATGGTGCTTGAGAAATTCTTTATTCAAAACATGCTGCTCATTAAGCAACAATAGTAAGCATCTTTCTGCTGCCAGAAGTTGCATTTCATTAAAATATCATTGTGTCATTAAAAAAAATGTACAAGTCAATTACAAGAAAACCTCAGCATTGTAAATAATTTTGGAAATGTCAGCCCTATTTTGAGAGGCCTGTAAGTTCACATTTTAAAAAGGTCATTGTGAAGTACTTCCTCCCATGTGTAATGGCCCATTTTGGAGAGGCAGGTGATTAACAAGGGATGTATAGTGGATTGCATTGCTTCTTAGGCTTTATCTGCACTGCAGAGTTAATGCAGTTTTACACCACTTTAACTGCCATGGCTCCATTCCTATGGAATCCTGG